>NC_077227.1:252382336-252682336 GCF_027887165.1 Monodelphis domestica
AGCTCAGTTCTCTGCTCTGTAAAATGAGGAAGTTGGTTTAGATGATTATGGAAGGTCTCTTCCAACTCTAGATCTATAATGTTATATGTTATGACTATGTTGGTTGTATAATAGTTATCATAAAGATTTAAAATTTTATTTTCAGGATAACTGAACTGTATTTGATTGGGCTTTGCCTTATTCCCAACTTTGTATTTTGATGTGCACTACTTTTATACTTAGATTAATATATATATGTGTGTATGTGTATATATATATATATATATATATATATTCAAACAGCACATAGAATTCAAGGAAAATTTGGAAAGAGAAAAGGTTTTCAAAGTAGTTTATAGTGTTGCATATTTAAACCAATGTTGTAGTAAAACTCACTAAACTGTAGATTAAAATAGACTAGATTGGTGCTTTTAAATAGGAAATTTAGTTATGTGCCTGATAGCAAACTTTATTTAAAATCCTTTATTTTCCACAGTATTGTAAAAAATGGGCTTGCCCCCATTAGTTTAGATTAAAGAAACAGCTTCTTAGGGGGAGGATTTTTTAAAAGCATGTGGCTGATTAAGACTAAAAATATTCCATTAAAATTAAGCTTGGCTCACTTGAATTTTTTTCCAATAATGGAGTTATTAATGAGGTGTTGATTTATCACCTTAAGTATCCCAGGATACTGTCAAAACTAATTTTTAGGAATTTAAGTATAGTCCTTCTCAATCTCTAAGCTAAAGGCATAAAACCTGGAAAAATAAGTGGGGAGGGAAAAGGGATGAGAGGGACCATAGAGTGCTTTCTCCCAAGGTATTGGTGGTTTAAAAATATATTATTTCACATGTTTCTGTGTCTGAGAGTGTCTGGTCTGACTTTGTACCTCTCTTAACTTGCAGAACACGAACACTCCAAAGCACACTTTAAAATCTGGGAACAACCACGTTCTCTCAGTTGTACAGAAGGAAAAAATGTGCTTTTGCAGTTCCAGACACATTTTGTCTTGGACAGTAAACCATCATGGTGTTAGCTTGAGGTTGCTTTTCTTCATTTTTAAAATTAATTTTCTACTGTAAACTAGTTTGTATATGATAGGTTTTAGTAGTTTATTCAGTTTATTTAATATGAAAATTATTTTTCACTTAAGCATAGTTTTTGGTCTTGTATATCACATCTAATTTAAGTAAGGTGTTTTTAAACGAGAATTGATGACTTGATCTTAGAAACAATATTCCTATAGCACTATTAATAATACCTAATGAACTGTTATGAAAGGAAATCTGGGTCATCTAGTCTAACCTCCTTCCTTACATCACAGATGAGAAAACTTGGCCTTAGGTTCAATGACTTGTGAGTAGAGTTAAAACTTGATTTTTTTTTTTAAATGAGGAGTGGAAATCAGAATTTTTTTATCATTATCCACTTGCTCAAAATTAACAGAGAATCTGGAGAATCAATTGAAGCAGTTCATGCAAACACAGATCATTTTTTTAAGAGCTAGCAGAGGGGGCAGCTGGGTGGCTCAGTGTATTAAGAGTCAGGCCTAGAGATGGGAGGTCCTAGGTTCAAATCTAGTCTCAGACACTTGCTAGCTGTATGACCCTGGGCAAGTCACTTAACCCACATTGCCTAGCCCTTACTGCTCTTCTGCCTTAGAATCAATGCACACTTTCGATTCTAAGATAGAAGATAAGGGTTTAAAAAAAAAAGAGTTAACAGTACTATAGATTTGGAACTAAAAAACTCTTTCCTATTTAATCAATATCTGTATAAATTTTGGCTAATCATTGAATTTTTCTGGGCCACATTTTCCTCTTTTTTTAAATGAAAGAGTTGAATTATATTATCTTTATGGATCCTTTCCATTCTAGATCTATAATTTAATGACCAAATGAATCAATCAACAAGCATTTTATTTTATTTATTTATTTTTTTATTAAAACCCTTACCTTTCATCTTGGAGTCAATACTGTGTATTGGCTCCAAGGCAGAAGAGTGGTAAGGGCTAGGCAATGGGAGTCAAGTGACTTGCCCAGGGTCACACAGCTGGGAAGTGTCAGAGGCCAGATTTTAACCTAGGGCTTCCCATCTCTAGGCCTGGCTCTCAATCCCCTGAGCCACCCAGCTGCTCCCAATCAACAAGCATTTTAAAAACTTTTCTTGTTATTTCTTTTTGTACTAAGATTTCTCTTAATTGTCAGAAATCACCACTTTTCTTTTTAAAGGGCAAGTACCTTGTAGGTGAAGAAAATTAAGAATATGATACACTGAATTTGGAGACTACCCTCAATGCAACTCTTAATTCCAGAACTCCCTCTGCTTCTTAAGACTGAAGGTGTTTTCTCTTTCCTTCAGAGTTGAACAAAATGCAGATTCTTTCATATTCTTTCTCAGCAGGTTCATTTTCTGAATTCTTATTTTTCCAAAGAATATGTTAGGTTGATTTTAGGATTCTCAAATCTACCTATAAAAGCTCATGAAGGCATTTATCTACCTGTTTCCTGTTCATGGATGAGTGGCCCTTTTATTCTCCTCTTTGCCTCCAAAATCTGCCTAGTGAGATGCAGAGTTTTTATGGTGTGGTATTTTTAAAAAGTTACTTTGCCACTCCCATCTCTTTCTTTTTTTTCATATCTGAATGCTTATAAAAATCTTTTGCAACAAGAGTTGCAAAAAGTTGCAAAAGAGTTCCTCTGTGTTTTGTTTCAGAGTTTGTTTGAAGCTAGTTGTTAAGGCGCTTATAGGCAACAGATGTAAGTTAACCTTTGAACTGCTGTAGACTTGTTTTAAAGTAGAATAATGTTTTGTTTTTTAGTACACAGGATAAAAGGGGAGATTGGGTATATTCCCTGAGGGCAGGGAAGGTACACAGAACTCTTCTGCATCTGGGGGTAGATGGAGAAGACAAATTCTTCTGGTAGGAAAATAAACTCTTTGTCTGATATATTATTTAAATAGCTATTATTTTTCAAATTGTTGGAGAGAACAAAATTTCTTGTTTTGTGGTATTTGTTTGGGGTTTTTTTTTTTGGTCAGTTTTTTAGTGTAGAACTTCTCTCTCCATTGCTTGATCTGTTCACTTTCCCTTTGGTTCAAGACTCCCATTGATTCCTTGTTTTTCCTCTCCTTATTTGAGTTTGCTAACATACACAAAAAACTTCCTGGGTTCATTTTTGAAGAATAATTGTAACTTTCTCAAATTTACCTGGTAGGATTTGTTTTCTTCAAGATTATCTTTAAGGGCTTTGTTGTCTAGGAGACTTCATCCCAATGACACTACAACCTTATGGAAATACATGTTACTACATGAACATTCATATATGGAAAAACAATCAAAACAATACAAATGGTGTTTGTTTCTAATTAAAAGCTTGTAGCTAATTCAGTGGAAATTTCAGTCCTCTGATGATTTGCCAAATTTGAGGGTTCTCAGAGGAGAGGTTGATTTTAAATTCTGTCACCTTTTGCTTTGAAAACTGCTCTTAAATATTTTAATTTTTTTCTTCCTTTTTTGGAAAGACCATTCACAGAGTGTTTTTTTTTTAATAGCCTTCCTTGCCTTCATGCATAATCATATCCTTGCTACTAGTCTAATCAACCTCAGACTCTGCCTTCCAAAGGTGAATGAATCTCCTGAGGAATGTTCCATTCAAATTATTAGACTGTGCCTGCTGGCTTGGGAAGTATAAGTCCTTGTTTAATTTGTTGTAAAGGTTGCCTGAAGTCTTTATTATCCTAAAAGTGTCTAATTCTATATGAAAGCCTAATGCTATGACTTGTTGGTGAGTACTTAAGGGATTAAAGAGTTATCTTGGAGACTTCTTGTGATTTTACAAATCAGAAAAGCAAAAGGCATTTCTTTATAGATTACTCTTTCAAAGGAAAAAAAGGAGAGAGGCAAAATATATTTCTTTTAAAGAAGAAAGTGGATGCAGAAATTTGGAATATGGAAAGTAGGAATTTGTAATTTGAAGGAATAACCTGTTATAAAATGTCTTTGGAATTCAGAGTAGGTAGAATCCACTCTTGATAGGTAGCAAGTGATCCTTGTTTATTGACTGGGCATTGGCAGAGATTTGGAAACAAAGAAGGTGGAAACTGCAATATAAGAGTTAAAAAGAGGCCTGTTTCAGTGTTACTTAAAGCTTATGAGATTTTAATGCTTACAGTTTTCTTGGAGACCAATTCTCTTATCCATTTTCCTTTCGTTGCCTCTGAGGTATTTTTCCTCCTATGGTCTAGAAATGGCCTCATCCAACATAAAATATTTAACACAGTGATTTTTGACTAGTTGTTGAAACAGGTACTTGCAGAAAGTTGTGTTTGGCTTTAATATAAGCTATTGGTACAAGGAGCTTCAATTTTCCTGCCATTACTATGAATCAGATTATATATTTGCTAACTCTCATCATTTCCATGTAGATAGTCAACCATCACAGGTGTTTTATTTATTTTTTTTTTTTACAGAATTAGCAGAGACATATTTAAATATTCATCTAGAATAATAATCTCTTATTATGAGGGTAGAAAATTGTTCTGGAGATGAAAACCCTTTGGATCATGTGCTGGCCCTCTTCAGTTCTCAGCTCATTTATTTTTCAATGGGATCTAGACTCTTTCTTCCTTTTGTTTAGGGTCCTGTTTCTGGCTGTGCCTTAGCAGCCATTCCCCTGGAACTCGGATTATAATGAAACAAATTTAAGCCCTGACCCCCACTGTTTGTAGCACATCCTGTAGCAATCATCAGGAACTACAAGAGGAAATCCTAGTTCTTGGCATTGGAAGGATTTAAAGGATTAAGACTCAACTGGGAACTGGAGTGGGGGGAAGTGGTGATAGGCATGACCTTATTATACTGATTCTTTCTGTTTGCTCTTTGGGAGATGTTCAGTATTTTAAAACTGTTCCCATGCAAAGATTCAAGGAATCTTTTTTGGCATAATGTATATCTAGACTAATACTTTTTTGCTTACTTGGAGAGGTAGAGCATCAAGAGAATTGGGTTCCAATGATTGTCCCTAGGAGTAGAGGAGGGCAAGCAATTTTGTCTAATGTTTGGCAATTTGAGAGTGACCCAGGAAGAACATTTTGATATAGCTTCATTCTAGCAAAACAGAGCTTGTACCAAGTAGTTAATAATCACAGCTCATGTTCACTTTGTTTTTTTTTATGAAGCTACTCAAGTCTTATTCCCTGGAAGTACATTATAAACATCTCTTCATGACACAGTTTGCCAATATACAAAAATTCCTAAGCTTGTCAAAAGACTTCTGTAGGTATATTATTTAATTCTTTGGGATTCCTAAGAAAGTAGCAGTAAGAAAGACTTATTCTTACTTAATAAGACAATATTTGTCATTAAGATCAATTTTTCAGCTTTTTATCTTCAACTTGTCATTTTAATTGACATTTTTCTCTTGTTCATCTTCTATTCTCTGAAATAAAAATGTTTAAATAATAAATATTAGAAGATGGATATAGTAGGGTTTGGAATAGCTCTTGTATCTCTTCCCTACCCTCCTGTCCCATGCTTTCCTTCCCATTTCTATTATATTTTATAAAGATATTTGTTAATGATTTAATTTCTAATCAGTATTGAGATACAAAATCAAAAGAACAGGAGGACTTAATGACAGGTTGGCTTATTTGTATATGTGTCTTTGTTCCTTTCCAGTTACCTACCGGGACTTAGAGCTGCCTGTGACATGTACATAGATGCTATCTCTACAGCAAGGCACTTGGGACAAATATGTTGTTTATTGATCTGTAGAGTACCCTGTGGTGGAAGATTAAAATGTTGATTGTTCTGTCCTCTCCAGGCCAATTCAAAGTAATTGGACATTAATAAATTATCAAAAGGAGAGATGTCCTTTCGTTAAAACATATTAATTCTTTCAAGTGTTAATCTAAATTCAAACTGTGTACTAAAGTTTGCTATGAATGGGGAACACTGCTACATATTAGGATTCAAAAATTACTTTGTTGATTTATCATATTATCTAAATAAAATAGTTCCTATTAAAAAAGAAACTTAGATCAGATTATTGGTATTGTATTCAGATAAGAAATAAAAAACATAATAGTTAATGGAAACAAAACACTAAATCACTCTGCTATTACTTGTAAAAAAGGGGGAGTATTTTTTAATGTATTAGATTTTACTTTTATTATATGGTCAATTACAGATTATTTGGTTGCTAAATATTTAGCTCTGTCCCACATAACTAGTTTAGGGGTTGATTTTTTTTTAAGGATGTTATGTTAAAATGAAGTAATTCAATAGTTCTGGACCAAGTAACCTAAGTAACTTTGACTGGTCTCTCACTACACTGGATTTTTTATGTGCAGTAGAGTTTAGGGAGAACAAAAAGGAGTTAAACTAATAACCACTGGGCTTGAACTGCCAAGAATTTTTAATGGCGCCTAAGAGTAACAAAGTAGAAGAGGATCATGTTGTCAGCTGAGCATCAGCTGGAGAATTCCATATAAAATAGGAAGTCAGTGATGCCTAATGATAAATGCCAAGTGATGCCAAGTGATAAATATATAACATGCCTTGAATGCCATATTCTTAGCAGTAACCATGGTATTATAACAGCTGAGGAATATTCTTATTCTTTCCCACTTTTCAGATAGTACACTCATACTGCAGTTACTTTTAAAAATAAATAATGCAATCATATTAATAAAGAGAAATTAATTTCCATCGATTTTTTAAAATATCATTTTTTCTAAATATGCATTTCCCTTTCCTAGCAAACCTTTACTTATAACAAATAAAACAAGAGGGAAAATCAGGTTATCATTCAGCCAATAAATACATCAACATGGACAATGTTCCATACTCAGAGTCCCCCATCTCTGTAAAGAAAGGAAGGGGATACATTTTCTTTATCCTGGTGACCCTGGGCAAGTCACTTAGCCTGTCTTTTCCAGTTTCCTAATCTGTAAAATAGAGATAGTAGTAGCTCCTATCTCCCAGAGTTTTTATGAAGATAAAATGAGATATCATTTGTAAAGACTTGGAAAACTTTGCAGCATTATACAAATGCTGTCTATTATTCTTATTTAATCTTGGAGACCAAGCTTTATGATCATAATTATATGACCGTTAGTTTTATGTTTCATTTTTGCTTTTCTCTCCATTTACATTGTTGTTATTGTGTAAATTGTTTCTCTGGTTCTGCTTAATTTATTTTGTATCAGTTTACATGTCTTTCCTACCAATGCAGTTGGTAAATCTGTGAATTTGTTCAGCCTTTCTTGAAAACAATTTGTAACCATAACCCAAAGTTCAGTGAGTGGTATATACATTTTGATCCATCACTATCACTACTAGGCCTATACCTTAAAATAGGGGTCCCCAAACTTCAGCCTGCGGGCCACATTAGGCCCCCTGAGGCCATTTATCAGGCCCCCACTGCACTTCTGGAACTTGTTATGGCTAGCAGTGACAAATATAGAACCGGACATTGATCATCTCATAGTTTGGCCCTCCAATGGTCTGAATTTGAGAACTGGTCCCCTGTGTAAAAAAGTTTGGGGACCCCTGCCTTAAACTAAAAATGGAAAAGACACATGCACAAAAATATTTATAGAAGTTTTCTTTGTTGAGATTTTCCAAATAACACATCAAGTGGAATGACAACAAATGATGTTATTTGAATGTAATTTATATTATTATACCATAAAACATCTCTAAGTCTCAAGAAATTTGATAAATAAAATGACAGGCTGCAAAATATGCTACCCACCTTCCAACAGAGAGATTATGGATTCAAAGTATAGAATGGAAAATATTTACATGAGGACTGTGTGGATTTGTTATGCTTTATGATGCCTTTTTGTTAAAGATGGTTTTGGATTTCTGTTTCTTTTGGATATAACAGTATTTTTTTTACAGCCTCAAAGTTTTGTTGAAGCAGTTTTTTTTTTTAAATTCATCAAAGCAAACTAAGGGATGTTCAGAAGGTAATGAGACCAGCAGGATAACTTTGAAAGAAACGTTCAGTTTATTAAATACTTTAAAAAGAAAATTCAGCTATAAGAGAGATTTATGATTTCATGTGCAATCTTCACTATCTCCTCTACTTTGAATATGAAGATGTTAATTTTATTAGATGTTTAAGTTCAGAATCTTAAAAAATTATAAAAATGTTTTCCTAAACTTTTCAGAATTCTTTGAACTTGGAATATTACTGCAATGTAATATTTAATTCTCAAATCAGTAGCCATTCTGGTTCATGCTAACACAAAAAGTGCTGCCATTACTATTTTTATTTACATCTCTATATATAGATAGAAAACCTTTTATTTGTTAATTTATTAATTATTTCCCCAAATATTATCCAATTCCCATTCCCTATCCATTGAGCCATTAATGAGATTTTTTCCATCTTTGATCTCCTTGAGTTATGTAAGTAACAAGTGGATCTTTAGGTCAGTAGGTTTAGAATTGTTTTTTTCACTTTTTAAGCATAATTCCAAATTGCTTTCTAGAATGAGAAACTATTTTGATTGATGAAAATAATTGTATTGATTTTCTAGGTTTTAAAAAATGTGTTGTGTATTTTGTTGATATGTGTTTCAGGAGAGTTTTGTCTTCTCTTTGGCATGCTTAAATTACTACACATTTTTCTTGGAAGCTTTGGATGCAGCAGTATTAACTTTATCTTCTGAGTTTGTGTTTTGGTCTTTCCTATCACTAAAATAATTTCCTAAGTTGAGTTTCTTTTTTGTTGTTTACTCATTTTCTGGCCTTTCTTTTAACTTTAAAAAATATTAAAATTGGGTTCTATGACTGATGAAAGGAGCACTGTTTCAAGCTTCAGGTTCTTTGTGCAGCTGCCTTCAGAACTAGCTCTGGGCGTCTATCTGCTTTCAGTTCTTCCAAGATATTAAGATGCAAGGAGATGTATGTTTAATACTCCTCTGGCCTGTCCTCTGGTCTGAGAGTAATCACAAGCACTCTTTTCTGCCTTGGAACTATGACCAGGGTCCCCTGCTCCCTTGTGGTTGCAAGTGCTGGTTTGTGCTATTGTTCCTCCTCAACCCAGGACTGAATCTGCCTATGGGCAATGTGACAAGAGTCTTTCACTCAGAGCTAGTAAAGGGATCCCTGTAATCTCCTTCTGAGCAGTTATCCAACCCCTCCCATCCCCAACCCTCCAATACTACCTATGACTGAGAATTCTAGAAGCCTTTGCTGCTGATTCAGCTGCCCTCCAAGGCCTATTGCTATGGTAGCCTGCCTTGTTGTACTGCTTTGTGGTCTACTTTCATACTAGTACAGTAGATATTTTGTGCCAGCATTTTGAGTTATTTTGGGCTAAAGAATTATTTGATGCTATATTTTTGTGAGTTATGCTGCTTCAGGATCCATTTTGAGGCATTATATCCTATATTTTTTAGGGGATAATTTGGTAGAGATCAAGTTGGGTCTGTGAATCTTCTGTACCATCTTGTTCTGCCCCCGCCCTTGCTTAAATTATGATGGACAGAACGACTGAGCAATTTTGTACTTTAATTTTGGTCAGCTCTCTGATATCTTGAATCATTCGTTCTATTATCAATTTTATATGCATACAATCTACTCTGTTATTCTTATGGAAACTATCCCTATCACTTTTGATGTTAATCAGCATGTTCTTTGGCTAATTTTCCTTATATCAATGTAATAAAAAAAGTTATGAATTATACTGAAGTCAAATGTGGTCAGAAGGGTTTAATGTAAAATAAATTCCATATAATAATAGCAGACATTGTTAAGAGTACTAAGTTTTACTAGATATTTTACATTTATTATCTCAGTACTGTAGAGAATTATTTATTAATTAAGCAAGAGTTCATTAGGGAATAGAGTTAAGTAGCATAAGTTATTGATTGATGCATAAGAGATTTATGTTAGGTTTCTTTAAAATATGAATGACATCTCAGATGGACTTATGGGTAAGAGAGAATTTTCCCAGAGTGCTTTGGGAGACAGTTACCCAACAGACTCTTTGGGCTGATCCTGTCCTGAAAGGAGATCCTAAGAGCTGCTTAGTGAGATTTGGAATATTGGATTGTGTTTTCACATCTAATATTCATCTAAAAGACCTGACAAGTGAATTGTTGTTGAAACATTGGTGCAACCCAACAGGTTTGCTGGGTGAGTGGAGAAGGCTGTGGAGATTCAAAGCTGTTTGTTCATCTGTACAGCAAGGGTTTCCTAATCCTTATTGATTATTGGTATAAGATGACAGAATTGTCCTGTGTGGATAGGCTGTTGGATTTGACTGTTACTATTACCAATCAAACTTGATCCTCACAGATCTACTTCTAACCCAGTAGAGTTGAGGCTACTCTCTCTTCATATTCTATCTAAATCCCCAAACCTTAATCTATCTACCTTATCTAAATTATACACAAGAATACCCATAATCCTGCACGATGGGTTCTTTTACATTTCCATTCACTAGTTCAGCAATTCATAACCTTTTTTTTGTGAATCCTGTTGGCAGTCTGAAAACTGTAGACACCTCAAAATAATTTTTTTCAATTCATAATTAAAGGAAATGTTAAGTTTCATTTAGAATTTAGTGAAAAATAAAGATGTAATTTTTTTTATCCCATCCAAATTCACAAACCCCTTGAAATGTGTTCATGACTTACTAGTTAGGAACTCCTGGTTTAGGTGAAGAAACTGAGTTCCAGAGAGACTCAGTATTTTGCCTATGATCATCATCTAGAAAAGAAAGCATCAGAAATATCAGAAGGTATCCAGTTTCTATTTGCTCCAAATATATTGTCCTTTCCAGCATGGTATACTCAGAACCATTTTTGAATCAGATAATCTAGCCTCGCCTGTTGCTTTCCATTTGCACAGATAATGGAGAGCGGATGCTCTTACATTTTATTTTGTTGACTACTCTAATATTTTATCACAGCATGAAAGTGACTCCAGTTTCTTAAAAGCTATCCCAGAGGAGTATAAACTCCTAAGTTGGAAAGGTTTTGAATATGAGAATGATGGACAATATATCTGTCATTCACAGCCTAGCCTAAGTTCAGAGTTTCATAGCAAGGACCCTCGTTACTATGTGATGAGTTTTTCGGTCACAACAACTCTCAAAGAACATTTTCTAGGCACACAGTAGACATTAGTACAGGGCGAATCTACAGAGATGGAATTGGATATTCTTATAGTATAAATATTTTGGAAGAGAACTCTTTAAGTGCCAATTAATGAGCCTTCTTAAGATGACACTGACTTTCTTTGACATTTGATTTCATTTCTCCCAAGGTCTATTAAGTTAACTAATCAATTGTAGTAGATTAATGTTTATTAAGGAAGAAGAAAGCATCTTGTTGGATTGAGGAGTATGGTTAATATTTGGGTTCTACTCATCTGTTAACTAAGATTATGGAAGATAACATGCATTGTACTGCTTTTTGCATTAAATATATTTTTAAAATAATAAAATACATCACAATCAAAACCATTTAATTTTAGAAAATTAAATCAATTGAACATATTAGATAAGGAAATGATAAATCAAGTGACTCCCAACTCATAGTCAATTAACCCCAAAACACAAATTAACTAGGAATTGAAATTCCTAGTGTTAAAACTTATGAGAAAATCAGAGTCTCTAGCACAAATTAGGTTTAGGCCATCATCTTAAAACATATTATTTTTTAAATATTTTTTTATGCTGAACTTAAACACATGACAAAACTTTCCAGCATTTCCATCTATATAGCAGAACATAATAAGAGGATAATAAATGAAACCACTAATAATCTATTTCATAATTATTTTAAGTATATAATAAACTCTACATATTTCTTTCAAATCTTCCTGCTTTTCTCTGCTTCCTTCTTAACTTCCTTCTGTTTTCTTATGTTCATTCAAAAGAAAACTACAAAGGCCTTTTTAAAAATTTAATATTACCTAACCCTCCTCTTTCTACCTATTCTCTCCCCTATTAAAAACTGGAAAAAAGGGAGGAAAAAGAATCCCTGATAACAAATAATCCTAGCTCAACAAATAGAGAGCCCAATCTCCCCTAATGGGAATTCCTTGTAGTTTCTAGTCCAGTAAGCTAGGTCTAGGCATCTCCTTGTCTGCTTCTTCCTGGTGTCATTCTTTTTAAAAAAAAAAAATTCATTTTTGTTTTATTTTCAGTCCTGAATGCTTTCTTTCCCTCCTCCTCCTTTCCCATGCCTTGAGAAGGCTTTAAAAAAACTTATCATATACTGGCTAAGAGATAAAAGGGTGGATCAATGGAATAGACTAGGGGGTAAATGATCTCAGTAAGCTAATGTTAAATGAACACAAAGACCCCAGATTTGGGGAACTCACTATTTGACAAAAATTGATGGGAAAATTGGAAAATGGTATGGGAGAAATTAGGTTTAGATCAGCAACTCACACCCTATACCACAATAAATTCAAAATGGGTAAATGACTTAAATATAAAAAGTAAAATCATAAATAAATCAGATGAACATAGAATAGTATACCTGTCAGATCTATAGGAAAGGAAGGAATTTAAGGCCAAGCGAGAGAGAGAGACAGAGAGAGAGAACATTACAAATTATAAAATCAATAATTTTGATTATGTTAAAAAGCTTTTGTACAAACAAAACTAATACAACCAAAATTAAAAGGGAAGCAACAAACTGGGGGGGAAATTTATAACAAAATTCTCTGACAAAGTTCTAATTTCCCAAATATATAAGGAACTAAGGCAAATATGCAAGAAATGAAGCCATTCCCCAATTGACAAATGGTCAAGGAATATGAATAGGCAGTTTTCAGATGAAATCAAAACTATCGATAATCACATAAAAAAATGTTCTAAATCCCTCCTGATTAGAGAAATGAACATCAAAATAACTCTGAAGTACCACCTCACTTCTAGAAGATTGGTCAATATAACAGTAAAGGAAAATAATAAATATCAGAGGGGATGTGGCAAAATTGGGATACTAACACATTGCTGATCGAGTTATGAATGTATACCACTATTAGGTTTGTACCCCAAAGAGATAATAATGAAAAAGATTCATATCAGTGCTCTTTGTAGTGGAAAAAAAATTATAAGTGAGGGGGTATCCCTCAATTGGGGAATGGCTGAACAAATTGTGGTATCTGATGGTGATGGAATATTATTGTGCTGTAAGGAACAATAAACTGCTTAATTTCCATATGAGCTGGAAAGACCTCCCAGGAATTAATGCAGGGTGAAATGAGCAGAACCAGGAGAACATTATACACAGAAATGGAAACATTGTGGCATGATCAAATGTATAGACTTTGCTACTAATAGCAATGTAATGATCCAGGACAATCCCAAGGAATTCATGAGAAAGAACGCTATCCAGATTGAGAGAAAGAACTGAGGGAGTAGAAATGCAAGACTTGGGAAATATGATTTGTCACTTGTTTTTATGGGTATAGGATTTGGGGTTTTGATTTTTAAAAAATTATTATAAAAATTAATAATATGGAAGTAGGTGTTGAGTGATAAAACGTGTATAACCCAGTAGAATTATTTGTCAGCTCTGGGAAGAGGGAGGGAAAAGGGGAAGGAAAGAACATAAATCATGTAACCATGGGGAAAAAACCTAAAAATAAATAAATATTCTGTATTTTGTCCAGCAAAAACAAAATCCCACATTAGCCATGCCAAGAAAGAAAGGAAGGAAGGAAGGAAGAAAAAAGAAAAGGAAAAAAAGTAGAATTCAATTAGATAAGCTCTTGCATCAATCAGCTCTCTCTCTCTCTGAAGATGGATATCATGTTTTATCATGAGCCTTTTGGAATCATGATTGGTCATTGTTTTAATTAGAGTTCCTAAGTCTTTCAAAGTTGGTTATCTTTAAAATATTATGGTTATTGTGAAAATCAGTCTTCTGGTTCAGCTCACTTCACTTTGCATAATTTCATACAAATCTTCCCAGGTTTTTCTGAATCTGTCTCCATTATTTCTTATAGCATAGTGTATTTGATCAAATAATGTGCTTGACCAACTAATGAACAGCCTCTTGGTTTCCTTTTTTTGCCACTTCAACAAGAGCTAATATAAATGTTATTATATATGTGATATTGTTCTGCTGTAAAAAAGAAATTATCATGATCAATACTGAGAAGCCATGGAAGATTTTTTTTGAACTGCTATTAAAAAAATAAGCAGAACCAAGAAAATACACAATAAGTACAAAAGTGTAAATGGAAGCAACAATTAACCAAAACTGAATGCTCTGAAATTATAATAACCAAACTTTGATCCAAAGAAAAGTGAAAACATAATTCTGTCCTTTCTTCCAGTATGGAACACTGAGTATCAGATATTGTGAACTTGTTGTTTGAGTCTAATGAATTAATAAATTTCTTCCTCCTTTATTAATTAATTTTTTTTTACCAAAAACTTACCTTATGTATCCTTCTTTAGCCATTGAGCCTATTGTTCTATTAACCCTAGTGTACTTTCAGCAATATTTTTAATTTTATTCATTAACATTGAAGAACTTTGTAGACAATAGGTACTTAAATGTTTCTCAAAGCATTTATATCAAAATATTGTTGTTGAGTTGAGAACTCAAAAGACCTTTGGTCTGAGTTAACTGAAATAAGCAATGTAATTTCTCCAATTTGGAATCCAGGTGATGAACTAAAACCCAAAGCAACAATCTGCCACCAGATTAGCTTTTCTGGCTGCTTAAGTATTATAACCACACTGTCCGGTTCTATGTTTTATTCTTTTCCCTTTATATGAAGTTGTACTGGTAAAATCTGACTTTGTTAAAAGGAAATAAAATTCTTATAGTTCTTTTTTTTGCCTTTATCTGAAAAAAAAACATATAAAGTTCCAAGTTGTCTGATATGACCTTTATCAAAGATAGCTGATAACTATTCTACCATATTCAAATCATCTTTCAACTATATTGAAGAGCATCATTACTCCAAAATATAGCAGTAAAATTAAAATAAAGAGAATTGTGTAATGGAAAGAGCACATATTTTTGGATTTAAGGGAACTGGATTGAAATCCTGCCTCTGATACTTATTAGCAAGTTATCTTTTCTCTCCTAGTTTCAGGGTCATATGTAAAATGTGGAAGTTCGTCTAAATAGCCTTTAAAGGTTCTCATGGGTTAAATTGTGCAACATAAGAGTTTCATCTCCACTGATCAGTGATCATTTTAAAACTAGACATTCCTCCTTATTTTCCTGTTCAAGTGGCCTACTTTCCCCCCTTTAAAATAGATTTTAATTGATTCTATTGTTTTTATATAGGTGAATCCCTCCCTCTATCAACTCATAAGAAACCTTCAGTTTTAATGATAATCCTTATATTTCTTGGAATTTGTAGCCTTGAGGGTTTGGGGGGGGGGGTTGGAAGTGCTTTATCATTTCTTTAAATTAGTATTTTCTTTTTTGTGTTCAGAAATTCTGGGCATTTCTCATGTATTTTCTGGATTATGTTGCTAGGTATTTTTTTCCTTTTCAAGATCAATATGTTTTGCTTGGTTGATGAGCATGTTTTCTTTTAATGTTAAGTTTTTTGCTTTTCCTATTCTAAATTGCCTTGCACTTCTGTGTATTGCATTCCCAATCTATTTGTTCTTTCATTTTTTGTGAGTGAGACTTGCCATTGAAGATTTTAGTTTTTTTCTTCTGCTCATTATTTTGACTATACAGACTATAAATTCTGCCCTCATAATTCATTTCTTTTAAACTACTTAGGAACATCATGTTGTGGTTCTGTATGTTCTCAAATTCCACAGGTTTTTCTGACTCATCAAGTGTTGGGATTATTTTCCTTTCTTTTGAAGTATTAATCGCAAGTTCCTGAATTTGTTAATAGATCTGGAGATCATACTTCCTCTGACTGTTAGTGTTTTCTCTATTTATCTGCTTATGTTCAAAGTCTTTTGAGTTTTCTTCCTGGTTAGATCTTCAGTAATTTCCATCTGTTCTCCCCTTCCACCACCTTTATTTTCCCATATTGCTCATTTTCTGATTCCCACCCCTTTCATGATGATTTCCTTGGGGGCTGTGTCTTTTTTATTTTTTTAATTGAAAATTTTAATTTAATGAATTAATTTAGAATGTTTTTCCATGGTTACATGATTCAAGTTCCTTCCCTCCACTCCTCCCCTCCACCCTAGTTGACACACAATTCCACTGGGTTTTACTTGTGTCATTGATCAAGACCTATTTCCATATTATTGATAATTGCACTAGGATCATCATTTAGTCTACATCCCCCAATCATATCCTCATCAACCCATGTAATCAAGCAATTGTTTTTCTTCTGTGTTTCTACTCCCACAGTTTTTCCTCTGGATGTGGATACTGTTCTTTCTCATAGATCCCTCTGGGTTGTTCTATCTCTGCTATATTTGTTTCCTTAGCATTTGGGAAAATGCTTATAAGTGCTTGGTATTAATTCATTTACTCTGTATAGATGGAAGATATTTATAGAGATAGTTTCATTGATCCAGAAAAGCATCTATATCTTAAGTAGAATGAAAGTATTTTTTCAAATTCTAGGCCTTGTCACTGATATCTTTTGTATCAATTAAGATTCAGTATGATTAGCAGACCAGTAGACTGGTCAGAATATTAAGCCTAATATTTTGAAGAGCTAGTAAAAAATGGGATCTTATCTGAATATCGATGATTGAATCTTCTTGGCCCTGTACCCTGGAGCATAGCACCCACTATCTCTTACTCTTTGGGGAAAGAGCATTCTGTACAAAACACATATAGTATCTTGAATTTTTCTTGATTCTCCAAGTTGAAGACAAGTTAGCCTCCTTAATTTTAATGCTGATAAACATTAATCTGTAGTGCTACAGCTTCAAGCTAATCTTGCTAGAATACAATATCTCATTTAGTCCATTGTTGGAAAACCAGATTTTTTTTTCATTTTTATGTTAAAGTGAGTGTTGGGAAAGTAATCTTGGCATTATCAAATCCTTGTTCTAATTATATTTTCTAATGTTCTAATTATATTTTCATAAGGTGTTTGATTTTTTATGAGAATTTTTTTTAAAGGCACATACCCATTTTTTTCCATTTGATACAGGTTGTTTTAAAAGGCGACAACTTTATTTTGTACTTTATGTGTTTTAGGAAAAACATATATGAGAAATGTTTAAAATGTTAAAACGTTAATTTTATTAAAAATACAAGTGTAATAAACACCTTAGTTATTGGTCTTATTCATTGGCCTTTGAGTTTGATCAATTTTGATCCCTTCTTTTATGCTTACTCTGAATAATGCTGAATAATGCACAGATAAATACCTACTTGGACCCTGAGAAAGTAAGGAGTTGGGCCAGTCTGCTTCAAAGTTTTATTTAAAGTTTTGTTCCCAGTTCAAAAGAAAGGTGGTTATTTTGTGTTGGAATGATAACAAAACTTGCCCTTTGTAGTTCTTTTTCTTTTGTTGACAGATAACCATCTGGTTGTGTGCTTTTTTTTTCCGAGTTGCTGCTTTCTTAGGAGAGATAGGTGACTGATGGATGGCTTTACCTTTGTGTTCTGTATGCCTTGTTCTGTGTCTTTATCCTTATAAGCCTATATTATAAGCTTTTCTCAGTGGGATAAAGCCTCCATTGTTTTCTTGCTGATTCATTGGTAGCTGAAGTATGCCCATGTGCATACATATAAAATTCTAAGGTTGCTTATTGCTAAAAGATAACAATCATTTTAACCCATGCCACTTAAGAATAGATCAAATGGTTTTTATCCTTACTCTTAGAAAGGTAGTTGGTTATTTCCCCAAATACTATGACAAAATTCATTTTGAATGTATATAGTTATCAATTAAGCATGCTTCTTTAGAGAAACAAGTGATTTATAACACATCTAAACCAAAACTAAGGTGGCATGATTAAAAATATGCTTGATTTAATGTTTAATCAATTTGAAAAGTAAAGGAAGAATTTATTAACAGCTATACTGTGGTGTCTGATCTATCATTTTCAGTGTAGTTTCACTTTCCATCCCCCTATCTTCCAACATTTTGGAATATGATTGATCCAGTCATCTTTGGAATTTAAATACTTATATTGCTTATCATGTTGACCATATATATTGTGAGACTCCAATTAATTAGAATATCTGTGAGATGGGACAGTGATGGTACCATAATTTAGTTGTCTAGTTAACAGTCTAAGCTTGAAAATAAAATCCTTTTTTGTTACTGTTTTCAATCCTTTTTTAAAATATTGTTTAAAACATTAGCATGCCTTCCCAGACTTAGAATGCCAAAATAAGTTATATTGGGTTTTTTTTTTAACCCAGAATTTTTGTGGTACTTTAAGTCATGACAATCACTTATCACAGTAGTAGATATACAGGTGTGTGTTTATTTACATAAATGATATACATATTTTTCCTGTGCTCGCCTACACATAGTGGCATCCTTTCTACATTATGGGGTTTAGGGGTACAGTTCCCTCTCGATCTTGAAAATTCACATAAAATTTTTTGACCCTCCTTACATACCAGAGAAGTTTGAATTTTTCTTTTTCTTTTCTTTTGTGGGTATAAGTATTGTATTACATCAGAATCTACTGAATGCCCTTTTTATAACAATCCTGCATCCAAAAGTATGTTGCATTTTCTACTTCAGAGAAATGCAGATCTCATGGTTTATGTAAATGTCTCACAGTTGTTGGTTTAGCTGCAGCAATGGCTTTGCAGATTTCCTTCTCTTTATTCTTGATTTATCTTAAAGTTGCCTTATTAACACTGTAATGGCAACCACAGCACCCCATTTTGCTTGGACAAAGCATATTGAACAGTTCTTTTTCCTTCAAGTTCAGCACTTTCCTATGCTTCTTGGGAGCACTTTCTGAGCCAATAGGAACACTGTGCTTGGGAGCAGTAATTTTATAGAGTTAATGGTATTTAAATGACTCGATCTGTAGGTACAGAAATCACTGTGAGGTGTCATGTAAGAAATTGCCATAAATAATTGGCATCCCTAAGCCACTATGTACAGCAGCAGTTCTTTGACTTCAAAATTTAGTGGGGGAATTATATAGCTGTTCATTTATGTTATTAAACAGTAAAATACATATCATATAGGTAATATTATACAAAATAATATGTACATTTTATGAATTTATGAGTTACTAAACTTTTAAGATATCTACATTTCTAGCCTTTGTGTTATCTGCTGGCTTTTTCATTCTTTTTTGCAAACATTAACTTTTACTTTAACTTTAAAAAAGAAATTGTGTACATTTATGGTATTAGATAAAAATGTATTATATTCTACAATATTCTACTTCTATTTTATGCATTTCTGAGTTTCCTAAACTTTTTCTGTGTCATCTGTTTGCCTTTAAATGTTGTCTGTGACTTCCACAAAACTCAAAAAATTCCCATTTAGGGGGCAGCTGGGTTCAGTGGATTGAGAGCTAGACCTAGAGACGGGAGGTCCTGGGTTCAAATTTGATGACCTCAGGCACTTCCTAGCTGTGTGACCCTGGATAAATTACTTGACCCCCATTGCCTAGCCCTTACCACTCTTCTGCCTTGGAACCAATACACAGTATTGATTCCAAGATGGAAGGTAAAGGTTTAAATAACTAATGAAAATTCCTATTTAATTTCTTATGCCAACTGGCAATATATTGAAACCATGATGAGGAAAGTCACAATGTAGAAGGGATACCTGTATATGAAGATAGTGTGTGTGACTGAGTTAGATCTGTTCTAACCTCACAATGTGCTCCAGAAGACACTGAAAATAGACTAAACATTTCTCTTATCTTTTAAAGCATTTAAATTTTTTCCCTCTCCTTATGATGGAAAATAGGAAAAAAAATTATTGTGCTTAGATAATTGATTTCTAACTACCTAGAGTTTTAGTGTACCAGTTAATATATATTACTGGAAAGGTGGGGCTTTCTGATTCATGTAATCACTGAAGGTCCAGACACCTTAATTAGATCCAATCAGGTAACAGAGTAAACTAGGTATTAAAGAATTTTCCCAATTCATCATAACATGCAAGCAATCATTCAATTCAATTTGAAAAGACTTTTGAAAGAATTTATAGGACTTTGGACTGATTCCACGTAGGAAATATTTTATGATTAGTTGAGAATATCCAAAAGAGTATTGCCTCTGATAGTGCTACCACCCTGGTCCAGACATTCATTACCTCTTACTTGGATTATTGCATTCTCCTTCTGGTTGGTCTCACTGCTTCAGGGCTCTCTCTATTCTCATCCATCTCCCACTTATCTGTCAAATTAATCTTCCTAAAAAGGTAGATCTGACCATATCAGCCCCCTAATCAATAAACTCTTTGGGAATAGATCAAATGGTTTTTATCCTTCAAAATATTGATTCAGAAACACTCTTTGAAAAGTAACTGGTCATTTTCACGTGTATTGCAACAATATTCATTTCAAATGTTTATAGTTGTCAAAATGAAGTATGCTTAATTCTAAAATTAATCAAGCTCTTTATCACTTTCAGGATTACATTTTTTTTTTAAACCCTCACCTTCCATCTTGGAATCAATACTGTGTATTGGCTCCAAGGCAGAAGAGTGGTATGGGCTAGTCCTGGTTCTCAATCCACTGAGCTACCCAGCTGTCCCCGCTTTCAGGATTAAATATAAAAATTCTCTGTTTTGATATTCATAAGTCTTAGCAATTTGCCACTCCTTCCTTTCCAATTCTCTTACACTTTACTCCCCACCATATACTCTGAAATCCAGTGACCTATTTACTATTACATTCCTCACAGAAAACATTGCATATCCAGACTCTGGGCATTTTTGTTGACTGTGTCCCAGGTCTGAAATAGTCTTCCCTCCTCATCTCTCTACCTCCTGACATCTTGGGCTTTCTTCAAGTACCAGCTAAGAGTCCATCTTCAGTAAGAAATTTTTCCTGATTTCTCCTCTGCTGAGCACTTCATTTTATCCTATACATCTCATTTATGCACAGTTGTTTTCATATTGATTTTCCCATTAGACTGAGTTCCTTGAGTGGATGTTGCCTTTCTTTGTACCCCCATTTTTTAGCACAGTGCCTAGCACATATAAGGTATTTAATACATACTTATTGGCTGACATTTGGGACACTTCTAGGTTTACAGTTAGTGGTTATTGTTTTGGCAAGCTTGATCTATATGACAGAACATGCTATTGTTTCTCTTTAAGTTTATTTAATTATTTAATCTGCTGTGCTTTTATTTTTGAAATATATGTGGGAAAGTTGGGTCTTTTTATGACCTTTCCTGTTGCTTTTTTAGCTGAAAATATCTCTTTGTATTCCTGTATCCCTAGTTCCTTACTTTTTGATGCCTAATAAATGTTTGTTGAATGAAATGTCAATGAAATTTTATGAAGCTCTTTCCAATGGACTTGAGTTCTTCATTTTTTCCTTTCCTTTTTTGTGGCTTTTATCCCTGACTCTTGCTGCATGACCAACTAAGCTTCTTTTGGGCAAATGTGTCCTCCATGATTAGAGGATTCAGCATAGTACTGAATGTTTTAAAAAAACCTGGATTCAAATTCCAACATCTCTCCAGAGAGTAAGTAACTCTCCAAGCCTTAGTTTTTTCCATTTTCAAAGTGAGAGAATTGGATCAGATGATGTATGTATTAGGGCCCATCCATGTTTACGTCTATAATCTCTGTCTCTCTGTCTCTCTCTCTCTCTCTCTCTGTGTCTTTGTCTTGTTTGTCTGTCTGTCTTCCCACCTTCCTCCCAACCCCCATATGGTTTAAAGAGGGAAAAAGAGGAGGGGGCAGCTGGGTAGCTCAGTGGAGTGAGAGCTAGCCCTAGAGGCGGGAGGTCCTAGGTTCAATTCTGGCCTCAGACACTTCCCAGCTGTGTGACCCTGGGCAAGTCACTTAACCCCCATTGCCTAGCCCTTACCACTCTTCTGCCTTGGAGCCAATACACAGTATTGACTCCAAGACGGAAGGTAAGGGTTTAAAAAAAAAAAAGAGGAATAGCTATTCTTCATATATAGAACAAAAGGTTTTTAACTTCTTTCAAATTCCCAGAGCAGGTTTAATTCCAGGAATCATTATTTACCTCACAGATAATGAACCTTAGCAGTTCCTTCACTTCCTGTTTCTTTGATCTCTGAATCTGGAATAATAACCACATAAGTGTAAATAAGAAAGAAGGTGAAGTAAAGGGTTCTTCAAACTCTGAGAAGTGGGGAGTAGTTCTCCCTCCTTTTTTTCCCTGCAAGCCAAAAGATTAGTTGTTTTGGACCTTTACATAGAGAGGTGTCTGTAACAAGACTCTTAACTTTCAGAAGTGAAAGCTAAATAACTCACTGCCAGGTCTAATTTAGATGGACCTCTTGAATTAGATGGGAGAGTCCAAATATAGAAAATTCTTTGAAATTCTTTGAATGGTATTTAATGAAGCCAATCAAGCTTCTTGGTGCCTTGTACCTTTTTTAGGGGACCCATGATTTCATCAATGTTATTAGAGAATTTCTCTACCCTTAGAGATTAGCATCTACTCTGCAACTTAAAAAGGAGAGATAGGTTAACTGAGACCCTGAGGAGTTAACAGGGTCATACATCCAACTTGAAGCCAGGTCTTCATGTCTTTTAAAGTCATCTTTCAATGCACCTCAGCTATCACTGTCTCACATGTATAAGACACTTAATAAATGTTTGTTGAATCAAAAATTTAATCAATTATGACTCCAGGTTGTCCCACAGAACTCAGTATGGAATGATAAAGCAGACACACTTCCTAAGGCAGAAGAGCAGTAAGAGCCAGGCAATTGGGATTAAATGACAGCTAGGAAATGTCTGAGCTCAAATTTGAACCCAGGACCTCCTGTTTCCAGGTTTGGCTCTATCAACTGAGCCACATCACTGTTCATCTCACACTGCCTCCACCTCGTCCCTTTTCAGTGGCTGTCCCTATGCCTAAAATGATTTCTCCCTCTCCTCTATGCCTTGGCTTGCCAAGAGTTAGCTCAAATCTTCTGGAAGAGGTCTTCCCTGGTATTCCTCATTTCTTAGTGCCTTCTCTCTGGCATTATGCCTCATTTCATACTTCATATACATTGTGTGTAAGTAGTAGTTTACACATTTTTGCTTTAATTAGAATGTGAGCCTTTTGAATAGAGAAGTGGTACTTTTATATTTCTTTCTATTCCTAGCTCTTAGCACTGGAGCTGGCACATAATAATGAATTAATAAATTCTTATTTACCAAAATAACTGTCTATCAAAACTGGCTTAAAAACGTGTAAGTTGTTACACCTGTCTCCCCCAAAAGGAATATTCAATCAGTTCAATTACTCTGATGTAACATTGTTAGTTACATTGTGAGTGCAAGTTAGATTCTCAAAATAAATGTCTAGCACACAAAAGTCACTTGGTAAGTATTTATTGATTGACTGACAGTATAGAGGAGAAATAGAAGAGGGCACTTGACAGAACATTGAGTTACATTCATGGTTAGTGGGCATGTTGTGTGTAGGTGGATAAAAATTCAACAAAAGATACTGAGAAGGAGCAGTCATACTTCAGGTAGGAGGAGGATCAGGAAGGAGCAGTATCATGAAAATCTCAAGAGGAGAGTTTTTAGTTTATACTGACATTATTGGATATGGCAGAGAGATCAAGAAGACTGAAGACTGAGCCAAAGCCCCTAAATTTGAAAATTAAGTGATCACTGGTAGCTTTGGTGAGTATATAAAGAATACTATATTTTTTAAAAAAGAAATTAAACCATGAGTAAGTTATTTAAAACTTCCTATTTATTGAGATTTAGCAAACAAAATTTGCAATTCTTAATATACTCTCATTTTTTTACCCTCTAGAAGTCTTTGTATTAAATAGTATTTTTAAAAACCTGATTTTTAGAACTTTTTGCTGCTGTCCTTTGAGGTGAAATCACAAAGAATGTTAGGTCAAGCAGCTTTCTTCTTTTGCTTCTATTTGTCTTTAGACTTTTGAGTCCTTACAGGCGATATTTAGGACCACCTGGCTACAGAATTGAGTAAGTGTGAATTCCAGGCTGATAGCAACATTGAGCTGTCAGCACTTCAAAAAGGTGTCAAAGTAGCTATATAAAACATGTTTATTTTGGCTGGAAGCTGTTTCCTAGGGCCTCACAGAATTTAAGAGTGCCCCCCCCCCCCAATCACTCAAGATGAGTCTTAAATATTTATAAAAGTCTGATGAGACTAGGCTAGTGGTAGACAAGGTAGAAAACTGCTAGAGGGCAATGCCGAGTTTTCTTATGCTTTCAATTTAAAGAGATATAGACCCTGGGAAGAAACCACTTTTATAAGGATTATCATAGCAATGGCCAAGATGTTTAAGAGACTTTTAATAGTCCTCACTAGTAAATATACATTTATTTATTTGTTTGTTTGTTTATTTATTTGTTTTGGCTCTTACCTTTTGTCTTAGAATTTATGGCCAAAGAGTGGTAAGGGCTAGGTAATTGGGGTTAAGTGACTTGCTCGGGGTCATATAACTAGGCTAGTGATGGTGAACCTTTTAGAGACTGGAGTGCTATGCCCCTTTCCCCCACCTTGTGGCACCCCCCCCCAAAATAGGGGAGGGAGGAAGCGCTCCCGTTGGCTGCTGGGCAAAGAAAAAGTGAGGAATGTCCACAGTGCATAGAGAGGGGGAGGAGAACACCTCTGCCCCAAGTCTCTTGGGCTTTCTAGTAATGAACTCTGGTGGGTGGCTGCAGGTGTGCCAATAGAGAGGGCTATCAAAAAGTGCCCTTTTTGGTATGTGTGTCATAGATTCACTATCGCTGATATAGGATATATCTGAGGCTAAATTTGAAAACTGGCCCTCCTCATTCCAGGCTGGGCATTCTATGCTACCTACCTCACTGCCCTAAATATACAATTCTTGATCAGTTGTCCTGAGCTCTGAAATTTATTTTAACTTGTATAATGAAAGAATGCTAACTAAATGCCCCTTTCATATCCAGCTCCTCTTGTTCTACAGTTAAAAGTTGAATGTTCAACTTTGAATATAAAAGTACTGAATACTGAGAATACTGGCTTGAAAATGAACCGAAAATGGCAAAGGGGTGATCTATTTATGTGATTTAAACAGCAACATCAAGATTATCTCAAATCTATACAGCAATTTAGTATATTTGGGAGAAGCTGGATTTAGCTCCTGGCCCTGCCACTTATTAGCTTGTTTGACCTTAAACAAATAATCTAGTTTCTGTGCCTCAATTTCCTCATCTGGAATAGAGCATAGGGATAACACTATGTGACGTTGTCAGAAATATACTTTGCAATCTGTATGTTGTATTTTTTTTTTAACCCTTACCTTCCATCTTGGAGTCAATACTGTGTATTGGCTCCAAGGCAGAAGAGTGGTAAGGGCTAGGCAATGGGAGTTAAGTGACTTGCCCAGGATCACACAGCTGGGAAGTGTCTTGTATTCTTTATATATCATAAAAATATTGACATAACTCCTCTGAAAAGGATCTCAAGTATTGTGCGCTTCTCTAATAGAAAAATTTGTGATTGGGCAGTTGGGGAGATGGTGCAGAATAGCAATGACATCAGATTGGAAAGCACAGAGACTTGAATTTGCATCCTGGATCTCTTACTACTTACTACCTGTGGCACCATGAGAAAATCACTGAACCTCTCTGTGGGTCTCAGTTTGTTCATTTGCAAAATGAAAAAAGTAAAACCAGAATACTAATCTCTGTCTCATTATTATTTGACTTTAGGATTCTAGTTTGATTAGTATGGCACCCTATTATAAATTAATTTAGGTAATAACAACATTTTTCCTATATTGGCACAGCTCAACCATGAACAATTAACATATCTCCAATTGTTTGTCTTCCTATGAAAAATATTTTTGTTGTATTCCTAAGTTCTATAGATGTAATAGTTTACTAGATGGATTCCAAGATACTTTACAAATTCCAGCTAATGTTGTTCTGTTAATATTGACTGAAAATATCCAACTTATTAATTGGTTGTTGAAAGTTTGGATAGAAAAGCAGTATTTGTACCAAAGCATTTTTGAAATGGGGAGAAATCAATGCAGTCTGTAATAGAAAATTAACTGGGAGGAAATCAATGTAGCAAATATTTCAGATGATCGTTTGATAAGCTAAGTTACATAAGACATGCAAGTATAAGAGCAAGAACCATTTCCCTAATAGGTAAATGGTCCCACGGTGTTAATAAATAGTTGTCAGAATAGAAAATGCAGGCTATTTACAATATGAAATAATGTTCCAAGCCTAATCTAAATGTTTCAAAAAATAAGAGAAAGGCAAAATTAAAACAACTCGGATATTTCACATCATACCTATTAGATTAGCATAGATAACAAAAGATTAAAATGGTAAATATTAGGGAGACTATGGGAAACATTAATTTGGTGTTGGTAGAATTGTGAAATAATCCAACCATTCTAGAAAACATTTTGGAATTATGCTAGAAAAGTTACAAACTTTTACATATCACTTGATGTATTAATTACACAAGTAGGTAAGCATACCAAGTAGATAAAAGACAAAGAACAGTCCTATATACACAAAAATATTTATAGCAGCATTCTTGGTGGTAGCAAAGAAGCAGAAATAAAGTGAGTTCCTATCTGTTGGAGAATGACTGAATAAATTATAATACATGAATCTAATTGAATGTTATTTTGCTATAAGAAATGATGAATTTGAAGAATTTGATACAATGTGGGAAGATTTACATGAATAGGCAAAATGCAAAATGTGCAGAACCAGAACAACACTGTACAAAATGACCATAATAAATAAAAGTAACTTAATGGAAAACATTAGAGATACTGTCTGCATTTATATGATTCACTTAGTGAACAATTGATATAGCATACCTTTTTCCTCTTAGCCAACAGGCAGTGGAATATAGATGCAGAACTGTCAGACAAAACTATTACATTAATTCATTTTTCTTAACTAGTTTGTTTTGTAGTACTAGTTTGTTTTGAGGGAAACTTTCCCTTCAAGACTAGAGGGAATAAATAGTAATTGGGAAGCAAAAGTGAAACCAAAAACATAAAGCATTAATTTTTAAAATTTAGTAAGTCATATTTAGCTATTTATTTTTTCTTGATTTGAACTGTGGTGGGGATGATAAAATTTCCCTGCTTAAAAAACAACACTTTTTAGCATTTAGCCACAATATGTGCATATGAACAAATATGACCTCTATTCTCACCAACTTCCATTAACCCAACGGTTTTATTTTATTTTAATTTTGGCCAAAGATGTGAAGATGTCATGTATTTTCTCAGCACTTAACCAATTGCATGTATTATTTTTTGACTCCCATAAATGTAAATATACATTTGTGTAATTTAAGCATACTCTAGCTTGCTTAGTACTTCTGTAGTTGGCCTGTTATCGTTTATATCTAGGGGGCTGGTCTCTCTGAAGTTGTATTAGGTTGTTTCTAAATCTCAGCAGATCACTTATGTGTAATGAGAAAAGAACCAAGACAAATTTTTCTCACACTTTCCTCAGTTGCCAGGGCTCATAGTAGAAGATGTATGTTGTTTGGAAGTTTGGCAGAAGATGCTTTAGTTTTTCATGTGGGCAGAAACACCTCTCCAACTTCAAGCAATTTGGATCAAAGTAGTAAGATTTTTGGAGTGCAAAACTTTCTAACACTTTCTGTGTCTGGAAACATTCTTAGCCTCACAGGCCAGTTCCTATCCCAGAAAAGTAACTTTGGTATAAACTAGTTGCCTTGACTATCAGCTCTAGATGTTTATGAGCCATTGCTGCTTTTTATCTGTGCCTTGGTTTTTATAGGATGGATCCTGGAGAAAGTTTTCATTAATACATTTTTCTTGATATGAATTTACTTCATTAAGTGAAAGAGTTTGAGAGATAAGTGAGAGTATTAGCTCAAAGAACCACATATTTTGGACAGTTGGTGTTTTCTGGTATGGTAAGAATGATTTAGGTAAATAGAATAGAATCCACAAATTTTTAGGGATAGGGCAAATTAAGTGAAGAATATGATCATTATAATGAGGCTTCCTCAGCCAGTTGTAAGATACTATACTATATCAACTATTAATATGTTCCACCTCTATTGAAACAGACTAGATAAGACTTAGATTAATGTTTGAGGGGTGTGTGTGTGTGTGTGTGTGTGTGTGTGTGTGTGTGTGTGTGTGTGACTGCATCCCTAATATCTTAGGTTGATCCATTTACTGCCCCTGTGATTCACTGGAATATAGAACTCCAAGTTCTAAAGCCATCTCTCTTCCTCTCCTCTCTGTGTCCTGGTCTTTCTCTTTCCCCACAGACTTTCTCTCTGACTAATTAATTCTGAAATAAGATGATGGTTTTCATGTCTTGGAATAGGATAGTCATAGTTTTGAGGAATTGAATCTCATTGCATAAAGCTACTTGCCCTACCTATCCTGTGATATTTTCTATCACTTTTGAGTGTCATCCCTAGTTCTCCTCTCTGTCCCCAACCTTTAATATTCACATACTAGCAGATTCACAAATGTTCCTAGTGGATTTTTTTTTTTTTGGTGACTCTATGCTATATGCTTTTGAATCCTCGCTCTGCCTCCTCAGAATTAGGGTTAAATACAGAATTAGAGGTTGTTATCTATGTGACCTTCTTTCAAGTCAACCTCTCAAGTTCTTTTTCCTTGGGGAGAATTAGGGGAGATGATAATGCTTATGTTTCCTATATCTGCCAGTTGTGGGGATCATAATTGTCATCTGTTACTCGACAGGCATTATAGTAGGTGAGCATTAAATAAACACCAGAGAGGCCATTGGTAATCCCAATTACTTGAAAGGTAGAGGTAGAGACTGAAGATGATTTCTTGAGATCTGGAGAGATAAGCTGAGCTGGGATAACCTAATCTGCACTATACCAGAACCTTCAGGAAAGGGAGACCACCAAGTTGTCTAAGGAAGATCAGATCATCTCAGGTCATAGTTCCTGTGCCAATTGTGGAGTCATTCTTTGGGTTGCCCCTGCCTGGTACAAAAATAGGTATACCTAGTCTTAATAAATTCATAAGTAATCAATCAAATGCCCACCAGAGAACATAGAAGAAAGAACAGGTTATCAAGGTTAAATAACAATTCTTTTGGGAGGGGGGTGGAGTGGAAGTATTAATCACCTGCAATCTTGATGTCAGCCATGTAATGTGGCAGCCAAAAAGCCAGTTCAGTCTTAGGATACATTAAGATGCATATATTAGTAGTGTAAAGAGATAATATATCTTGCCCCCCCCCCCCCAGGTTTTTGCTTTCTTCAGACTTCATCTGAAGAATTGAGTTCAGTTCTGGGTACCACATTTAGTCTGTATCATATGAAGATTGGTAACTGGAGATGTTTAACTTGGAGAAATGAAAAACTCAGGGGCATGTGACGGGTTGTCATGTAGAGCAAGGGTTAGATTTGTTTGTTTTAGGCCGAGGGTCTGAACCAGGAGCCATGGGTGAAAACTGCAAAGACACAATTTTAGGATTGCCATCATGAAAATTTCCTGAAGTTTAGGCCTGTCCAACAATGGAATAGGCTGCTCAAGGGACAATGGGTTCCCCTTCTTTAGAGGTTTTCAAGAAGAAATTAGAGCACTGTTTGGCATGTTTTTGTGGGGATTCATTTCATGTATGGATAAGCTTAGATGGACACCAATGAGGTTCCTTCCAACCCTCAGACTGTGATTCTAAGAAAAAAGAGAATGGAAGTAAAGGATCGGTAGAAATGACAAATCAATGATAAATAACACATAATACCTTTTCCTTCTCACAATAAATTTTTAGGAAATAGTTTCTTTAGGGGGAAGAAACCTTGCAAGATTAGTGGTCTTATATATGATATCACCACCCTGCCTCCTCCAACCAGTGAAAAATTGAGACCTTTGAATATTCTAAGAAGTTTAGTTGAAGTTCACAAGTTCTGTTACCTCTGTACCCAGGGTATTTTGAGGGTAGAAGTGACAGGCCTGTCTCAGAGCTTTATCCTCTTGACTCCCGCTTCACTTTCCCCCACACAGTTCTTACTGGAAACACACACATACAAATGCACACATGTGCCATAAGGTTTTAACTTTAAGGACCTCATTCCTCCCCAAACAACAGGCTGTCTTTTTTGTATGAGTGCCAAAGGCACAAGATTCAGCTCAGCAATTTAAAATGAAAGATGATCATGAGGTGTATATGACCACAAAGAAAAGTTCTCCTTATGGATTGCTTCATATTTAGTTAATAAGGTCTGTGCCTATATGTGTACTCTGACCTGTCTTCTATCTGTCACCACTGTTTTTTAAGACCAAGTTGCTAGATATGATAAATATTGTTTATGATGTACTTTTGACCCTTCTTGGTATTTTTTCAGCTGTCATTCTTTTATGGTATGGGTGTTGAATGATAACTTAAGTATCAACATATCATGAATTTATTAAAGCTTCCATTCCCAAAATACAGGGCTTGCAAACAACAGGCTTAATGGGGACACAGTTTTCATTAGAACTTTTAAGAGGGAGGTCAAATGAAAAGGATTTATGGGTTAAATCTTCCTACATCAAAAAGACCTCAAAACACATTTTCAAAACTGTTTCTGGCAGACTAAGATTACTAATATGTTTCTCTGGGGACAGGAACATTGACTCCTTTAAGTTTACCATACTTACTTTTTTATCCCTACTGAAAGATGTCGTAGATTCAATCCAGTCTCTTGCAGTTATAAGTTTGATGTGTTTGGCAGTCAGCATGATATCCAATCTGGCAATTGAATCACCATATCATTCTTACTGGTCAAATATTTTCAAGTCAAAGAACTTTGCACAGAAAGGGCTTTGTATGTCTAAAAGATTGTCATCTTTCATGATTCATTTTCTATTTTCAGTTTAATAAGCAGCAAGAGGTTAGATAGTTTCCACATCTTTAGAAGAGTTTGAAAATTTATTCTGCCTATATCCCATTCTTAAAGTGTCAGAAAGTCCTATAACAACACTTCTAAGTTGTTCCCAGAACAGTGACTCCTTGAGTTAGGGAGAGATACTTCTTAATTGGAATTGGATAGGTTTGGATTTTCTTTTGTAATATTCTTGGTGTCTGTGAACAATATCCACTTTTACTAAGGTGATAGCTATGGAAATGTTATAAAATACTATAAAATTTAATTAACTCTTTCCCTCTTCCTTTGCTCAAACAAGACAATCTGAATAAGACTGAGCTTTTCTCTTACTACCTATTTGGACCTGTGCTTCCAAACTTTAATGAATGACCAATCTTCAATTTTTTTTCTTCCAATTCAGGATTGTTTCTGCAAATTCTGAATAACAAGCAGTTCTTTTTGCTTTCAATCTCTTGGTTTTTGTTTTTTGTTTTTTTTTTAATCATACTCTACTTTCCAACATGTTTTCAAATACTTAAATTTTGAAAAACATCTTTGGTTGCTTTGCAGTTTCTTTCTCTTAAGAAAGCTTTCTGTATCTCCTTTAGAAGCACTACCTTAAATGAACTAGTCTTTACTATTTAAAGGTATGGTGTCTCTTCAAATATGTGAAGATAACTTTCTAAGGCAAGAGAAAATTTACTGGTTTCTGGGTTGTTTTGGGCAAAGGTGTCAAAGATGGAGCAGGGGACCCAGAACCCAATTAAATGTAATTGAGAAATATTTTACAAAATAAATAAAAACACAATAAAACATAGTAATCTTGAAACTGTCAAACTATTAAAACTAAATTAAATTAAAACTAAAAAAGCATCAGAAAGCTTTATGTACAGAATAGTGAGTTTCTATTTGAGTTTGACAACAGTGCTTTAGGGGAACAGAATTAAAAACAGGATTTGGTGTCAGAAGAGCTTGGATTCTAGCTCTGGCTTTGTCACCAACTAGCTCGGGAGTCCAGATAAATTAGTTAATATCCATTTTCTTATCTATAAAACAGGGATAATCACTCAACCTACCTTACAGCTACCCAATGGGTAGAAGTTACAGTGGTGAGGCAAGATGAAAATAGAATGTGGTTGAAAACACCAAGTACTGATTAATGGGGTCATTGTCAACCCAAAGTGAGCTATGCCAACATAATAAAAATACTAGAAAAATGTTATAGATTTAATGCTATCCTAATCAAACCACCAAGAATTATTTTGTAGATCTTTTGTAGACAAAATAATGTCATCCATAGTTTTTATAGCTAAGCCTTGGATTTGGTAAATGAATACCTTTGTTTAAATCCTAGATCATCTACACGCTATTGGTGACCTTGGGGGCATATCTGGATCTGCTTTCTTATGTGATATAAGAGGATTGGACTAACCTCTTAGATCCCTTCCAGTTTTAATGCTTAAGATTTGTGTGTCAGGTAATGATTGAACTAGATGACTTACGAAGTAATTTCTGACTCACATTTCTGTGAATCTTTGACTGTTTGAGCATTTTTTAAACCTGAAAGAAGATATAGAAGGCCTATTTTTCAAATTAGAGAATGATAGAAGAGATCACAAATGCCTTTGGAATAAGGTTCTAAAAACATCTCAACAGGCCATAAGATGAACAAAAACTAAAATGAAGGCATGCAAGGATAATAACTCATTACAGAAATATGAGCTTTATAGTTTACAAGAAGCTTTCTTCACAGTAGAAGTGATAACTACCATGTTGCAGAGAAGACTGTGGCTAAGGTTAGGTGACTTGTCTAAGATTACAAAACTAGCTGGTGGCAAAACTGACACCCAAATTAAGTTTTTCCAATTCAAAGACCAGTTCTATTTCCATTATGTACCTGCTATTTTATTTGTAGAAGAAATTTCTTCTCTCATTGCTAGTGGACACTTCTGTAATTTATAGTTTAAGCCAATTAATTACCTGGGGCATTCAGAGGTTAAGTGACTCGGAGGATCACATAGCCAGTACAATTTAAGGTCAGATCACAGTGTTTCTTGAGAATAAATATGAAGTTCTCTATATAAGTTCCAAAAATCCCACTGTAAAAGTTCAATCTAGAGAATCTAACTCAAGTGAACTAGTCCTCCACCCACATAAAAATAAAAAACCTGATGCTACTGTAATTTTAATAAAACTAAAGTAACTTTAGTTAAAATATATGCATGTATAGTATATAGAAAAAACAAAGTTTCAGATCTACTATTCTTTTACTGATGAGTAGAAATTCTTTTAATTGCTGTATGATTGGAAGAATAGATGAATTAGAACACATTCAGGAAATAATGAACAGAATAGTGAGGGAGCTATAAACCATATTGACTGAAGAATACTTGAGGGAATTGGTTAAGTGGATGGGGAGGAGAGTTTGATCCCAAAGAGTAATGACTTTAAAGAGAACATAGTATCATTTTTTGTACTTGAAAGTCATTCTAAATTTCTGTGAGCCTAAGAGCATGTATGGGACCAAAAAAATAGAATGGAAACAGATTGCAGCTCAGCCTAAGAAAGAAATTTCTCATAATTTTAGCTATACAACAAAGGAGTAGATTACTTTTCAACATGATAAGCACTCTATCACTGGAATTATTTGAACAGAAGCTGCTGAATCTCTTCTGGTACTTAAAACTTAACGTATTTAAATTGAATTCAAACTCATCTGACTAGAAACCTTAATTTTATCTCTGATTCTTATTCTTAACTTGTTTCTCTTTCCCACATATCATAGGATCTTAGCTCTTTAATTGGAAAGTGACTTCACAGATCATCTAGTAAAATCTCATTTTTTTAGTTAAATTTATTTTCTCATCCTTCCACCTAATCTACCCTCTTTTTTTTTTAAGCCTTTCCTTCCATTTTGGAATTAATACTGTGTGTTAGTTTGAAGGCTGAAGAGGAGCAGTAAAGGCTAGAAGATAAGGCTTAAGTGACTTGTCCAGGGTTACACACCTAGGAAGTGCCTGAGGCCATATTTGAACCCAGGACTGCCCTTCTCTAGGTCCTGGCTTTCAATCCACAAAGCCACCTAGCTGCCCCCATTTTCCATGTTTCTTAATCATCACCTTTGCCATTTTTTATAAGTGTAAGTGTATTTTTATAAGTATAAGTGTAAGATAGAATCTCTGAGTTACTTTAATTTGTATTTCTTTAACTATTTTAGATTTTTGTTTCCTTTAGCTGTAGATCATTTAGATTTCTTCTGGTGTGAAATGACTGTTCAAATTTTTCATCATTTATCATTTGGATATTTCATTATTGGGGATTTAATTTATTCTTATGAATTTAATCAAGTTCTTATATATTTTATAAATGAGACTTATGAAAAACTTGTTACAATCTCCCCCTCCATAGAATTTAGAATTGCAAGGTCTACAATTTTCCAACTTTATATATTACACTGAGAAAGTAGAAGCTCACATAAAAACTACAGCTAAATCATCAGTTTCACCCCTATTCAGTAAATTACATAGTTTATATGGAGGGAGGAATTAAGGTGAACAAAAACGAATGAACAAAGTCTAAAGGAGCTATATGGGTAGGAATTAGATAATTCTACTATCCTATCCATCAGAGTTGGAAAGAGCTTTTTAAAAAAATATTGCTGACCTTTGAAAACTCATTTTGAATAGCAATTTTTTTTTTACCATGTACCTACTTAAGACTTACCTCGGCACAATATACAAATACATTTCATATTCTGTCATAATTTTTTCATTTTACTTAAGTCGGCCAGAAAATTTTTTTGAATGCTGGTTATGTTCAGACTGATACAGGCCATGTTGGGAAAGATACACTCGAAATAGGAAATGTAGTCGTGGGCCTCAGAACCTATAATTTATTTGGAGACACAAGGAAAATATAAATGAAAAAAATTAAGAACACTTGCAAAGGAACATATAAACAAGTACAAATTAACATAGGACAAACTACAGATGGACTTAAAGTGCTAAAGGGAGTTTTCCATGACTTCACTTTTCTAGACTCTTGCCATCAGTTAGTGATTTTTTAATGGCATTTGCTTTCTTTGGGGACTAACCAAACATTGTGACATCTATATGCATGTGTAAAAGACAACAAACCAAAATAAAGCTGAAAAATGAAGTTCCTATCTTTGCTGAGATTTACATGGTCTTCATTTAAATAGCCCAGGTTTTTCCACAGCAATTTTTGTGTGTAGTTTTGTCAATTATCAGTGTTGGAGGCATTTTATATCTAGAAATGTTTTCTTTTACAAATTAGAGGCCAAAGAAGCTCTCTTTAGAATTAGCACTTGTGTCACATAATGTGAATTTAATGCTTTTGAGGGAAAAGATATGCATTTTGTAGGAGAAGGTGTGTAACCTATGGCCAGAGACTCTAGCTGTGGTTTTATTCAGACCAAGTTCAGCCTTGGAATCATATTCATTCATCCATGTCCTTACTCGGGGTTTCTCCTAGAAACATAATGTCTCTCAAGAAAAGTTTTTGAGACTGTCTGCCCTTTGATCCAGCCATAGCACTGCTGGGTTTGTACCCCAAAGAGATAATGGGGAAAAAGACTTGTACAAGAACATTTATAGCTGCGCTCTTTGTGGTGGCCAAAAATTGGAAAACGAGGGGATGCCCATCAATTGGGGAATGGCTGAACAAATTGTGGTATATGTTGGTGATGGAATACTATTGTGCTGAAAGGAATAATAAAGTGGAGGAATTCCATGGAGACTGGAACAACCTCCAGGAAGTGATGCAGAGCGAGAGGAGCAGAACCAGGAGAACATTGTACACAGAGACAAACACACTGTGGTATAATCGAATGTAATGGACTTCTCTACTAGTGGCAATGCAATGTCCCTGAACAATCTGCAGGGATCTAAAAAACACTATCCACAAGCAGAGGATAAACTGTGGGAGTAAAAACACCGATGAAAAGCAACTGCTTGACTACAGGAGTGGCGGGGATATGACTGAGGAGAGACTCTAAATAAACACTATAATGCAAATTCCAACAACAGGGAAATGGATCAAGAACACATGTGATACCCAGTGGAATTGCGCATGGGCTATGGGAGAGGTGGTGGGAGAGGGAGGGAAGAAAAGAAAATGATATTTGTTTCCAATGAATAATGTTTGGAAATGACCAAATAAAAATTAAAAAAAAAAAGTTTTTGGTTTTTTTTTTTTTAATGGGTACTCAGCTTTCATACAAGCATTCAAGTTAACAGTACCCTGACTATAGGAGAAGTTTCATTTTGTTTGATAGACAATGAAACAACTCATACATGAGCTCATAAACAACTAAGATAACTCTTCTTCCATCTTTGGTGAGCCCTGCATGGACCTTTACAGTGATGTGGCCTTATGGTAATACTTTGTGGTTGAACCATTTCCATGTTGCTTGGGAGTCAACCCCCTTCCAAATGTTCTTTCACATTGCATGACTCATGCTGCTTCTTCTTTGGTTCTGGTTCCTATTTAGTCCTGAAAATTCTCCACTTGGTCAAGGAATTTTACATTGGACTGAAACTCTTCTTCCTCTTCTCTTATAAAGGTTGGGTCCAGAAATAAATAGTGCTCTATTTCTTTCTTGAGGCCACTTGCCTCCCTGGAGGGGCCACTGAGCCATGCAGATTTTTCCCATGAGAACTAATAATCATATTTCCAGCTTCTCTTTCATCTTGGTTTTGGTTCTCCAATCTTTGGTCCCTTTTAAAGGTCAATTCCAAGAGTATGGCATGTATGTACTATCAGTCATCTTTAATGTGTCAGTGAGCCAAAAGTACCCTGGGAAAAGGTTCCAAGATGTCATTAAAGTCTCAAATGTGTTGTTAGTGGCAATTGTATCTATACCCTTCAAAAGGAAGGCATCTTCAACAAAGACCTTATTCTTCAAACTTTTTAGACTTAGGTAGACTATCTACATTTAAAATAGTTTTCCCTTAATTCTGATTGAATTGTGGCAAGCAGTGATAAGCAGACAGTAATAATGAAATGGAAATATAATTTTTATATGCTAACTCACCCTATTTGGAAGCAAACTGTTACCCTCTCTTAATTTTGAAATTATTGATAGTGAAAGTAGAATCTTCCTAAAAGCTAATTGCTATATGTCAACATTAATTTGAATTTGTAACCCTTTTTTCTTTTTCTGAATCTCATAGACAAAAAAAATTTCTCATAGTTATAAAAATCCAAGGATATTGATCATATATGATTGATTTATCTTGATATTTTGAAGTTAGTTTCAACCTAATTTCCAATGTGGTTCTTACTATTGTTCAGGCTTTGTTTGGTTGTCAATGAATTGTTGATCTAATGATCGATGGTAGCCATTGTTCTCATCATCAAGGATTGTCAAAAAAAAAAAAGAGAAAGTTTAAAAATTGTGACTGGTCAGTCATCATCAAATCAGAGGAAACAATCTTAACTATCCTTCAGGAGCCATTTGGATGCTCTGTCCTAAAAAATGGCTTCCCTATCCTCTATGGCCTGTGTAGAATTCTGACTATAGAGTTTGGAAGTATATTTTGGCATGTAATCAGTGATGTTGAGTACTGTTAAACTGTGGCTAGTATGTCTATATGTTGTATCTCCCCATAAACATTCTAAGTTTTGATAGATTGTGACATAGTATAGCAGAAAGTGCTGGAACAAGAGTAGAGTTCAAATCAAAACAAATATTTTTATGTTCTGCCTTTCCTGGGTGATTTTTTTCATTTTATTTCATTAATAAAAATTTCATTTTTAATAGTTTCTTGTCATTCACATGATATTATTACACAGTTAAATAAGAGGTCAAAGGGCTACTGTTCATTTAGTTTTCTTGAGTAAGAGACTTAATTATCCAAGGATGTATTAATACTGCTGTAGTTATGTCTGTCACAGTTTCCATGCTCACCCCCTTCTTTTAAAAGAGCATGTAGCACATACAAGTACATGTTTCAGGGGGCAGCTGGGTAGCTCAGTGGATTGAGAGCCAGGCCTAGAGACGGGAGGTCCCAGGTTCAAATCTGGCCTCAGACACTTCCCAGCTGTGTGACCCTGGGCAAGTCTCTTGACCTCCATTGCCTACCCTTACCACTCTTCTGCCTTGGAGCCAATACGCAGTATTGACTCCAAGACGAAAGATAAGGGTTTTTTTAAAAAGTACATGTTTCACTCCAGCCTGCATCTTTGCAAGTTTATACTTAGCCTGAAGTAATTTTGAATTCAGTTTTTTTGTAGGTAGTTTTGGTTTTAGGGTTTTTATGGTGATTTTGAGCTTTTAGTCTATATTATAACTTCTGAGATGTTTGAGGATTATTATAACAGGTTACTTTCCCTCAAATTAGACTTAACTCACCTAAAAAATTGTGGCATAAGCTTCCTTCTACTCTCTCTATATAAGCAATTTTCCCCCTAAGTTTGACACTATGAACATGCACCAGCTTTAAAGCACTCTACACTTTAAATGTCTCATAAGAGAATACAGTTCTTTTAATCATAATAGTATGACTAAGAACACAAGCATATCTTTATATTGAATAAATGACACAAGGTGGAAAAGTTACCTTTTCCTATCCATTTCATTTTATAGCATACATTGTTTTTTTTTAAACCCTTATCTTCTGTCTTGGAGTCAATGCTGCATATTGGTTCCAAGGCAGAAGAGCACTAAGGGTTAGGCAATGAAGGCTAAGTGACTTGCCCAGAGTCACACAGATAGGAAGTGTCTGAGGCCAGATTTGAACCCAGGACCTCCCATTTCTAGGCCTGGCTCTCAATCCACTGAGCCACCCAGCTGCCCCTATTGCATACTTTTTAAAAAGACTTTAAAGAAATATGATAGAGATGTGAATATTTTATATTTTACTGAAAATTTTTAATTAGAAAACAAATAGAATACTTCCTCTTGGCTATAGAAAATCCCTACTACTCAGTAACTAGGACTTGATATTAACTCTGAACTGAGTATATTCAGATAGATACTACTTTTTATCTCTTTAAGAAAATTTAAGAAAAATTATTGCCATTTTCTGAATAGTGGAGGTGTAAATCTCATAGTCTGACTCTTAAAGTAGAGCTACTAATGACCCAGTCAGAGTCCATGTTAACTCTCTTCAGCAAGTTAGCTTTTTCAATTAATCAGAAACATCCTCTTCTCCTGAATACCCTAGGGCAGTGATGGTGAACCTTTTAGAGATGGAGTGCTGGACCCTGCTCCCATCCTATCCCCACAGACCAAGTGATGAGCCCCCACCCTGCCAGATGCTGGGTACATTCGGCCCCATGCTTACCCCACACAGGGGAGGGAGGAAGTGCTCCCATTGGGTGGGTGAAGTTAGAAATGTCCTCAGCAAGTGTAGAGAAGAGGGAGGGGAGTGGCCTGAGTGCTCTGCTCCCCCTCTAGCTCTGCCATCTGTGTGAGCCACCCACCTTCTGCTCCCTTCCCCCTCCACCTGTGCACTTTCATTGGCTTCTGGGTAGAAGTTTGAGGAATGTGAAAAAAGTCACCAGGGGAAGTAGAGAGGAGGGGAGCAGTTCTGCCTGAATCCATCTGCCTTTCTAGTAATGGTGGGAGGCATGCAGCCCACAGAGAGTACTGTGTTCCATCTTTGACACTTGTGCCATAGGTTCACCATCACTGCCCTAGGGACTTTCATGACAATTCTTTTTCTTGGTTCTCCTCCTTGGGACTAAAATTGCCTTCTCAATTTTCTTTGCTGTATCTTCATCATGGTCATACCCACTAACCCTGGCTGTCCCCCAAGGTTCCCTGCAAAGCTTTCTTCTCCCTCTATGCTGTCTCACTTGATGATCTCATAAGCTCCCATGAGTTTAATTATCATTTTTATATGAGTGATCTGCATATCAGCCTTAATTTCTCCTAAGTTCCAGCCTTTTGGATTTATTAAATGGAATGACCTGTAGTTATCTCAAAGTCAACATGTCAAAAACAGAGTTCATTATATTTTTCCCTTCTACTGTTGACGGCACTGTTGTCTTCTCAGTTACCAAGGTCTATAGCCTCAGTGTCATTCTTGACTTCTCATTCATTCTTTCTTCACTTAGTTGATCTGTTGTTAATTCTATTCCCTTCTACCTTCACAACATCTCTCATGTAAGTCCCCTTCTTTCCTCTCACAGAGCTACCATCTGGATCCGACCTCTGCTTGGACTATTACAATAGTTTTTTTAAATTTTCTCCCTGACTCATTTTTATCTGCATTCCATTCCATCTTCTACTTAAGCTACCAAAATTATTTTTTTCAAAGCATAAGTCTAACCTAGTCACCTAGGCCCTATTCAGTGGCTCCATATTACATCTAGGATCCAATATAAATTGCTTCATTTGACATTTAAATCCCATCACAGCCTGGCCCTTTGTAACCTTTTCATTTTTCTTACACTTGAATCATCTCCATGTGCTCTGTTATTATTATGACACCAACTTCCTTAGAGTTCCTTGCACATACTCCCACCTCTACTGACTCCATGCCTTTTTACTAGATGACCTCAGTGCATAGAATGCTCTTCCTCCTCACCTTCATCCTGCTGATTCCTATCTTCCTTCAATACTCAGTTTAGATACATACCTCCTTTCTCCTCCCTCCCTTCGTTTCTTGCATATATGCTTAGCATAGTGGTACCTGGCTTACCTTATTCATTAAAAAAAATTTTTTTCAAGTAACAAGAATTTATTTTCTCCCTTCTATCTCCCTCCCACTGGAAAAGAAAAAGCATAACTTTTCTAACAAATATGCATAGTCAATCAAAATAAATTCCCATATCCAAGGCTACAAATTTAGTACATTATGTACCTCTTGAAGAAATAGGTAGCACTCATCATCATCAGTCCCCTGTGGTCGTGGTTGATCATTGAATTGATTAGAGATATTACATCTTTCAAAATTGTTTTGCATGATACTGTTAATTGTATAAATTTTGCTCCCTTCACTACTAGGAAGTCTTTCTGAGGTCGGCCCCCCCCCCCCATACTTTTGCCTTTCCTCTGAGATTACCTTCTGTCTACTGTGCGTGTATGTGTGTATATAGATATCTCAGATGTACAGTTTCTTTTTTTTTTTAAAGCACATATTCTGTCTTATCAATAGTAAGGCTATATAAGGCAGAAGAGTGATAAGGATAAGCATTTGGAGTTAGGTGACTTGTCCAGGGTCATACAGCTATGAAGAATCTGAGGACAGATTTTAATCCAGGTCCTCCCAACTCCTGGCCTGGCCCACTATGCACTGTGCTACCTAATTATCTCAAGATGTACATTATCTTTGGAGTTGTCTCATTAGACATTAGAGTTGTCACATTAGAATGTGAGCTCCTTGAGAATGGAAACAATGTATTTTGTTTCTATGTTTATATCTCCTGCACTTAGTCCTTGATAATGCTTATTGACTTTCGTTTTATACATGATGCAAGTAAAATTAACAGAACAGGAACTTGAACTCAGGTCCTAAGATTTTTAATCCAGGGAGTTTCCAATATACCTCTTGGGAAACAACTCCTAGTTCCAAGAATAAAATGAGATAATGCATGTGAAGTGCTGTCATTTTGGCTCTTATTTACTTTAGGGTACCTATTACCTAAAGGCAGTTTGTCTCTAAGGATCCTAACTTCTTATCCCACAGCTAATAAAGTATCCTATCCTTCTGCTAGAAAGTAATTTGAATGAGGTCTTTATTGTACTGATGGTGCTCTGTGCCAGCCTTCAGTTCAGTCAACATCTCCCTTCTTTTTGGCAGTTTATGGAAGTCATTTTCAACAATAAAGCACCCAGAAAAATGCTTAAACATACTTAAGCATAAAGGGAAATTTCATTTTTAATAAAAGTGCTTTTTTAAAAGTTAGAAGAGTTATATTTATGTATTTATTCAAGTGTTCATTCAAAGGGGATAGAGGCCAGTCTGGGAGGAATAGTTTCTTTTTTCCTTTGGTTTAGTGCCTCAGGGGAAAGGGGCTTTCATAATATTTCCCTTCTTACAAATTCCAGTACTGAATGTTTGAATAGCTTTCCAGGTTTTTCTTAAAGCAACAAAAACTGAGAGAATGTTTTTGTCCATTTCTATAATACCTAGATATTACTAACATTTCCAGATTAGTGGATGATATTCATTACTAGTTAGGTACACATAATAGTATAATGAGTAGATGGATTAGAAACTCAATCTCAACTCAGTTTCTTTCTTTCTCTCTTTTAATTTTAGCTATGTGACCCTGGGCATTTTACTTAACCTCTGTTTGCCTCAGTTTCCTCATCTGCAAAATGGGACAAAAATAACACCTCCCTTCCAGGGTTGTTGTGAATATCAAATGAGATAATAATGATAAAGTGCTTAGCACTTGCCTGGCACATAGTAAGCACTATATAAATGTTAGCTACTATTATAGACACAACCAAGCTGAGAATTTGTTTTGCTAGACTATGTATATTATGATGGTTTTATTTTTATTTTTCAATAGTTCATTTGTGGGGAGGGGTTAGGAAACGTGGTAGAGAGAGATAATAAAACGCAAAAAAAAATTCCCAAAATCCAAGGACTCAATTAACATCATTCTCTGGGGATTTTGAGCATGGGACAAATAGTTTCACATGTCCCAAATGCACTGTTGTATTCATGGTACAATAATATTTAATAATAACATTTTCATAGCACATTCAGGTTTATGAAAATGCTTTTTCCATAATATAGGTAGCATAAATATTGTTTTCATTTTTTCTGGAGGGAATTTTTAAAAATCTATTTCCTTATTTACCTATAAGTTTTTTTAATATATGCTTTTCAAAAATATAAGATCCAAATTGTCTCCCTTCTTCCCCTCCCTTTTATTCTCCGTTTACACAAAAATTAAGCATAGAGGAGTAAACTGATACTCCTTCTGGATTTCAGACTGCTTAGGTAGAACTCAAACTCAAATCTTGTCACAAATTATAGAAAATTTATTATCATATACATAACATGTATCTCTATGTAATATATAATTGTAAGAAATTTTTGTTTTCTTAAATAAGTCAGGGAATTCAGGAATATAAGGTAGTAGAAGAAAAAATCATCTAGAATTTCTGGGAAAACTAAAAAAAGAGTTCAGTGAAAAATAAGTTGAGACCAACAGCTTACACCAATAACACAATTCTCAAAGGGAGATAACAGTTTTTAAAAAGTAAGATCATTACAAAGCTAGAGGAGAATGAAAGAAAGTACTTCTCAGATGTTTGATTAGGAGAAGAAATTAGTAACCAAACAAGAGACAGTTGACAATCACAAAAAGAAAAGGTAGCTATTTTCAAACATTTATAACATTTTTTTATGAATAAAATAATCAACTAGAAAAAATTAAGATATTGTTAAGTTGGAGGGAGTGATTGCATCAAATATCTAAACCTGATATCCAAGGCATTTCATGAATTGTTTTAAATATCTAAGATCAAGGTCCATTCCCAAGTAAATAAGGGATCAAAGGATAGGAACAATTTTCAAAAAGAATTACAAAACATCCCAACCATATGAAAAGAAAAAGTTCCAACTACTAATAATACAGTAAGGAGGAAGGGAGAAAATCGTAAGAACAATAGATGTTTCCGTAATTACATGTCTTCTTTTTTTAAATTTTATTTATTTATTTTTTTAATTTTAAACATTATTTTATTTGGTCATTTCCAAACATCATTCACTGGAAACAAAGATCATGTTCTTTTCCTCCCTGCCCCCCCTCCCACCACCTTTCCCTCTCCCATAGCCGATGCACGATTCCACTGGTTATCACATGTGTTCTTGACTCGAACCCATTTCCCTGTTGTTGGTATTTGCATTAGAGTGTTTATTTAGAGTCTCTCCTCAGTCATATGCCCTCAACCCCTGTAGTCAAGCAGTTGCTTTTCATCGGTATTTTTACTCCCACAGTTTATCTTCTGCTTGTGGATAGTGTTTTTTAGATCCCTGCAGATTGTTCAGGGACATTGCATTGCCACTAATGGAGAAGTCCATTACCTTCGATTGTACCACAATGTATCAGTCTCTCTGTACAGTGTTTTCCTGGTTCTGCTCCTTTCGCCCTGCATCACTTCCTGGAGGTTGTTCCAGTCTCCATGAAATTCCTCTACTTTATTATTCCTTTTAGCACAATAGTATTCCAACACCAACATATACCACAATTTGTTCAGCTATTCCCCAATTGATGGGCATCCCCTCGTTTTCCAATTTTTGGCCACCACAAAGAGCGCAGCTATAAATGTTCTTGTACAAGTCTTTTTCCCCATTATCTCTTTGGGGTACAAACCCAGCAGTGCTATAGCTGGATCAAAGGGCAGATAGTCTTTTATCACCCTTTGGGCATAGTTCCAAATTGCCCTCCAGAATGGTTGTATCAATTCACAACTCCACCAGCAATGAATTAGTGTCCCCACTTTGCCACATCCCCTCCAGCATTCATTACTTTCCATAGCTGTCATGTTAGCCAATCTGCTAGGTGTGAGGTGATACCTCAGAGTTGTTTTGATTTGCATCTCTCTGATTATAAGAGATGTAGAGCACTTTTTTATGTGCTTATTAATAGTTTTGATTTCTTTGGCTGAGAACTTCCTGTTCATGTCCCTTGCCCATTTATCGATTGGAGAATGGCTTGATTTTTTGTACAATTGATTTAGTTCTTTATAAATTTGAGTAATTAAATCTTTGTCAGAGATATTTATGAAGATTGTTTCCCAATTTGTTGCTACCCTTCTGATTTTGGTTACATTGGTTTTGTTTGTACAAAAACTTATTTGATGTATTCCAGATTATTTATTTTGCATTTTGTAACTCTTTCTAAGTCTTGCTTGGTTTTGAAGTCTTTCCCTTCCCAAAGGCCTGACATGTATGCTATTTTGTGTTCACCTAATTTTCTTATAGTTTCCTTCTTTATGTTCAATTCATTCACCCATTTTGAATTTATCTTGGTGTAAGGAGTGAGGTGTTGATCAATTCCTAATCTTTCCCACACTGTCTTCCAATTTTCCTAGTGTTTTTATCGAATAGTGGATTTTTGTCCCAAAAGCTGGGATCTTTGGGTTTATCGTATACTGTCTTGCTGAGGTCGCTTGCCCCCATTCTGTTCCACTGATCCTCCTTTCTGTCTCTTAGCCAGTACGAAATTCTTTAAGTCTAGTTTTAGTTGTGTGGAGAGTGTTTTGTAGTTGTGTTCATATAGTTACTGTGTTTGTCTCGGGAGATAACATTCCTAGGTATTTTATTTTGTCTAAGGTGATTTTGAATGGGATTTCTCTTTCTAGTTTTTGCTGCTGAGCTGTGTTGGAGATATATAGAAATGCTGATGACTTATGCGGGTTTATTTTGTATCCTGCAACTTTGCTAAAGTTGTTGATTATTTCAATTAGCTTTTTGGTTGAATCTCTAGGATTCTTTAAGTACACCATCATGTCATCTGCAAAGAGCGAGAACTTGGTCTCCTCCTTGCCTATTATGATGCCTTCAATTTCTTTTTCTTTAATTGCTACTGCTAGTGTTTCTAGTACAATGTCAAATAGCAGAGGTGATAATGGGCATCCTTATTTCACTCCTGATCTTATTGGGAATGCATCTAGTTTATCCCCATTGCAGATGATATTAGCTGATGATTTTAGATATATACTGTTTATTATTTTTAGTAACAATCCTTCTATTCCTGTGCTTTCTGGTGTTTTTAATAGGAATGGATGTTGTATTTTATCAAAGGCTTTTTCTGCATCTATTGAGATAATCATGTGGTTCTTGTTGGTTTGCTTGTTGATGTGGTCAATTATGTAGATGGTTTTCCTAATATTGAACCAGCCCTGCATCCCTGGTATAAATCCTACTTGATCATGGTGGATGACCCTTCTGATCACTTGCTAGAGTCTTTTTGCTAGTATCCTATTTAAGATTTTTGCATCTATATTCCTTAGGGAGATTGGTCTATAATTTTCTTTCTCTGTTTTTGGCCTGCCTGGTTTTGGAATCAGTACCATGTTTGTGTCATAAAAGGAGTTTGGTAGAACTCCCTCTTTGCTTATTATGTCAAATAGTTTGTATAGTATTGGGATTAACTGTTCTCTGAATGTTTGATAGAATTCACTTGTGAATCCGTCGGGCCCTGGGGATTTTTTCTTAGGAAGTTCTTTGATGGCCTGTTGGATTTCATTTTCTAACATGGGATTATTTAAGAAATCTATTTCTTCTTCTGTTAATCTAGGCAGTTTGTATTTTTGTATATATTCATCCATATCACCTAAATTGGTGTATTTATTGCCATATAATTGGGCAAAGTAATTTTTAATGATTGCCTTAATTTCTTCTTCATCAGAGGTGATGTCCCCCTTTTCATCTTTGATGCTATTAATTTGCTTTTCTTCCTTCCTTTTTTAATTAGATTGACCAGTACTTTGTCTATTTTGTTTGTTTTTTCAAAGTACCAGTTTCTTGCCTTATTTATTAAATCAATGGTTCTATCACTTTCAATTTTATTAATTTCTCCCTTAATTTTTAGGATTTCTAGTTTGGTTTTCTGCTGGGGGGTTTTAATTTGGTCGTTTTTGAGTTTTTTTATTTGTATTTCCAATTGATTGATCTCTGCTCTCCCTAGTTTGTTGATTTATGCCCTCAGGGATATGAATTTACCTTTGATTACCACTTTGGCTGCATCCCAAATTGTTTGAAGGGATGTCTCGTCATTGTCATTTTCCTCGATGAAATTGTTAATTGTTTCTATGATTTCTTCTCTAACTAAATGATTTTGGAGTATCATATTGTTTAATTTCCAATTAGTTTTTGATTTGATTTTCCATGTACCATTACTGAACATTATTTTTATTGCCTTGTGATCTGAAAAGGCTGCATTTATTATTTCTGCTTTTCTCCATTTGTATGCCATGTTTCTGTGACCTAGTGTATGGTCAATCTTTGTGAATGTGCCATGTGGTGCTGAGAAGAAGGTGTATTCCTTTTCGTCCCTATTTATTTTTCTCCATATGTCTATTAATTCTAATTTTTCTAAGATTTCGTTTACTTCTTTTACCTCTTTCTTATTTATTTTTTGATTTGATTCATCTAAATTTGATAATGGTTGGTTCAAGTCTCCCACTAATATAGTTTTACTCTATTTCTTCCTTCAATTCTCCTAGTTTCTCCATTAGAAATTTGGGTGCTATGTTATTTGGTGTATATATGTTGATTAGTGATATTTCCTCATTATCTAAAGTCCCTTTTAACAGAATGTAATTACCTTCCCTATCCCTTTTAATCAGTTCTATTTTTGCTTTGGCTTTATCAGATATCATGATTGCAACTCCTGCCTTCTTTCTGTCAGTTGAGGCCCAGAAGGTCTTACTCCATCCTTTAATTCTGACCTTGTGGGTGTCAACCTGCCTCATGTGTGTTTCTTGAAGACAACATATGGTAGGGTTTTGGATTCTAATCCATTCTGCTATTCTTCTACGTTTTATGGTTGAGTTCATCCCATTCACGTTCAAAGTTATGATTGTCACTTGTGGACTCCCTGGCATTTTGATATCCTTCCCTAATTCTAACCTTTCTTCTTCAGCTCTAACTTTTTAATACAGTGATTTATTTTAAATCAGTCCCCCTTGTCCCCTCCCTTGATATATTTCCCTTTCTAGCCCCTCCCTTTTTGTTCCCTCTCCCATCCCCTCTTCTTCCCTCCCTTTTTTATGTTCCCTCCGCCTCTACCCCCCCTTGGTTTTCCCTTCTCCCTACCCTCGTTGGGTAAGATAGAATTCAAGATCCCAATGGATCTGGATGTTCTTCCCTCTTAGAGTTGATTTCCCTGAGAGTAAGGTTTAAGTAAAAACTCTCTTCCTCTCCTTCTTATAGGAGTTTTCTTCCCCTCCCCTTCCCGTGTGAATCTTTGCGTGAGAAAGATTATTCTATTTGGTCTTTCTTTTCCCCCTATTTACACATTACATTTTCCCCACATATTAATATACATAGATAGATATAAATATAGTCCTTATAGAAGAGAGTTTGAATAAAAGAAAAAGATAACATTTTTCTCCTTTTCCCTTTCCTTCATATTTACCTTTTCAGGTATTCCATGCTCTTTTTTTTTCAATATTAAACACAAAGCTCTGGTCTTTTCCTTGCAAAAACTTGGAAATATTCTATTTTGTTGAATGCCCATACTTTCCCTTCGAAGTATATAGTCAGTTTTGATGGGTAGCTGATACTTGGTTGAAGGCCCAGCTCTCTTGCCTTTCTGAAAATCATGTTCCATGCCTTATGGTCATTCAGAGTGGAACTTATAAGGTCTTGTGTGACCCTGATTGGCATTCCTTTATATCTAAATTGTCTTTTTCTGGCTTCTTGTAAGATTTTTTCTTTTGCTTGAAAGCTTTGGAATTTGGCAATTACATTCCTGGGAGTTGTCTTTTGGGGATTTAGTGTAGAGGGTGTTCTGTGAGCTCTTTCAGTGGCTGTATTGCCCCCTTGTTCTAGAATCTCTGGGCAATTTTCTTTGATTATCTCTTGTATTACGATGTCGAGTTTGCTGTTTATTTCTGGTTTTTCTGGTAGTCCAATTATTCTTAAATTGTCTCTTCTCCCTCTATTTTCCAAGTCTATGACCTTAGCGGTGAGATATTTTATGTTCTTTTCTAATTTCTTGGTCTTTTGGCTTTGCTTTATTAATTCTTGCTCGTTTTCTTCCAGTTGGCTGATTCTGACTTTTTTTTTAAATATATTTTATTTGATCATTTCCAAGCATTATTCGTTAAAGACATAGATCATTTTCTTTTCCTCCCCCCACCCCTCATAGCCGACGTGTAAGTCCACTGGGCATTAGATGTTTTCTTGATTTGAACCCATTGCTTTGTTGATAGTATTTGCATTAGAGTGTTCATTTAGAGTCTCTCCTCTGTCATGTCCCCTCAACCTCTGTATTCAGGCAGTTGCTCTTCCTCGGTGTTTCCACTCCCATAGTTTATCCTTTGCTTATGAATGGTGTTTTTTTCTCCTGGATCCCTGCAAATTGTTCAGGGACATTACACCACCATTTATGGAGAAGTCCATTACGTTCGATTATACCACAGTGTATTAGTCTCTGTGTACAATGTTCTCCTGGTTCTGCTCCTCTCGCTTGCCTTACTCTCACGCTCTGAGCCTGGCTTTGCACTGAGGCCTGCACTCTGAGGGGGGAGGGGCCGTGGTTTCCCGGAGCTCAGAGGGCTCCTGAAAGGATTAACTTCCCAGGGGTTGGATTTGGTGTGTCTTAAAGCAGGGACCTTCCCTGAGACTGGGATGGAAGGATCCAGCCAGGGGGCTACAGGCTCCCCCCCCCCCCTTTCTGTTTCCCTGCTATCTGGCTGCCCCCACGATTGGCTCAGGTTGTTTTCCGGGTGCGGCCTTCAGAATAGTTGGCCCTGGGGTCCTTTTGCTGGCTCTTAGGTTCCCACTGCTGCCTCGGACTCGGCGCTCTGGGTTGGGGGGGATGGGTCCTGGGACCTTCCTTCTGCCTATCCCTTAGATCCGAGTGATCTTGGGTTCTGGCTTTTGGGGATTGTACCTTTTGATCCAGGTCCAGGAGAAGGGTTCCTGGGATCTATCCTGTTGTTTGTTTTGAATTTCGGTGTCCTAGGAGCATACAGTTTGAGATCGGTAAGGAAGGGGTTTCCGGAGATTTGAACTTTAGCTCTCTCTAAGCCACCATCTTGACTGGAACTCTGGAAGGGTAGTTTTTAAAAAGAACTTTCTTTTGTTAACTAAAGAATTGGCTTTAGTGGTCCTTTCAACTATTGTAAAGGAAATATGAACTGAAAATTCATTCAAAATAGCGAGGATGATATATTCTGCAAACAACTTAAATTTGTTTTAAAAGGATGAGTTGAATTTAGCATTGTAAAGAGTTGTATGAAAAGTCTTCAAGATACCTGATCTCCAATTTCAAAAAGATCAAAAAAAGCATCTTATAAACAAAAGACTCAGATTTACAATTTCTCCCCAGTTTTTAGTTTTTTTCCATTTTTAGTAATTTTCAAAATGAACACCACAAAAATGAAATCTGTTCCTGTTTTATCTGTGCAGAAGAAATAAAATGTTAGGGGAAAGCAAGTAGCTTTTAAAATGTATAAAAATAGAGCCCTTTATGTACTGCCATGTCTGTATCTCAGCTGAGCAACCTGACTTGGAGAAGCAAGGAAATGGAGGTGATGTGTGAAAATATTCACACTCAATTACTTGATATGCCAAGAAAACACTGAATATGTCTTTGAACCATATAGTAAAACATTGTGACAAGCATTTGTAGCATAGTTTTTGATGGTGTAATTACAATAAAAAGATTGCTTTTTCTCTATTTTCTCCATTCTTGTGAGCTTGCAGTTGTGTTCAAATAAACCTGTAGTTTTATGTCTTCATAATTTATGTAGACAAAGATTTTCTGATTCTGTTTTAATGAAACTGTATATATAACTGGAGCTAACTAGTTGTCCTTTTTTTTTTTAAGAATTTATTTAGATCATAAGTTCCTCTGGATTATCCTGGGTCAATGAATACATTGCTGCTAGTAGAAAAGTCTATTACATTCAAGTGTGCCATAATATACCAGACTCTATGTACAATGTCCTCCTGGTTCTGCTCCTTTCACTCTGCATCAACTCCTAGAGGTCACTCCAATTCACATAGAAGCCCTCCAGTTGGCAATTTGGAACTATGCTCAAAGGATATTAAAAGACTGTCTGCCCTTTGATCCAGCCATAGCACTTCTGGGTTTCTACCGCAAAGAGACAATAAGGAAAAAGACATGTACAAGAATATTCATAGCTGCACTCTTTGTGGTGGCAAAAAATTGGAAAATGAGAGGATGCCCTTCAATTGGGGAATGGCTGAACAAATTGTGGTATCTATTGGTGATGGAATACTATTGTGCTCAAAGAAATAATAAAGTGGAGGAATTCCATGTGAACTGGAACAACCTCCAGGAATTGATGCAGAGTGAGAGGAGCAGAACCAGGAGAACATTGTACACAGAGACTGATACACTGTGGTACAATCGAATGTAATGGACTTCTCCATTAGTGGCTATGCAGTGATCCTGAACAACTCAGAGGGATTTATGAGAAAGAACACTATCCAATGTGGGAGTAGAAACACAGAAGAAAAACAACTGCTTGATTACATGGGTCGATGGGATATGATTGGGGATGTAGACTCTAAATGATCATCCTAGTGAAAACATCAACAACATGAAAAAAGTTTTTGACCAAAGACACATGTAAAACCCAGTGTAATTACGAGCTGGTTATGGGGAGGGGTGAGGAGAGGGGAGGAAAAGTATATGATTCTTGTAACCCAGGAATAATATTCTAAATTGACCGATTAAATAAAACTTAAAAAAAAAAAGTCCTCCAGTTCATTATTCCTTGGACACCCTGTCATCTAATTTTTTTGCCACCATGAGGAGTGCAGTGATAAATATCCTTGTACAAGTCTCTTTCCCCATTATCTCTTTAGGGTACAAACCCAACAGTGGAACAGCTGGGTCAAAGGCTTCTTCCAAAGCCCTTTGGGCATTGGAGCTAACTAGATTTAATGTTTGTCCAATTCTGTGGGACTGTATATAGTAATTAAGGTGATTCCCAAGTGAGGGAACTCAAGTGTCACCAGTTGCCTACTTTCGGACTGGTACTTTTGAGGGGGAACAAATCAGCAAAAAAAGAATGTACTTTAGTTGACTTTTAGATTGAGTTAGCCAAATTCACTTAATTAGAAACTACATGTTGGAGGGGGTAACAGTGATTTCTAACCCTTCTTCCCCCCCCTCCCCCCCAGGCAGATTATATCAGCTCATCCAGGAAATCTGTAAAGATTAGTAGCTGTGCAGTAGAGTGTAAAGTGAATTAGGGGATTAACTCTAACTGTGCATCATTTGTATAAATGTCATTGGTAGCTCGGAATATTTCAATCAACACCTGAAATGTTATTTTTGAGGTTCCAGACTGGTACATTTTATTGGCTGTGATGCAAGGCGCACAAGAGAAAACAATTTAGTATTTTAACCATAATTACTTAAATGGGAAATTGCATTAAAATTTAAACAGGTTTAAATTTAATAAAATTTAAATATGTCAAAAACACGTGTTTTTGAAAAGCAAAGTTTTAGTAATTTGTACTACGAATAGTTAAGACTAAATGTTTGGCACTTTTATGTCCTTACCCTACCCCAAACTTTTAATCAGTGCATAAACTTCAAAGAACTTTCCATGGGAAATAGCTATGACCTTTTCTGTGCAGGATGACTCATGCCATTAGGTTAAGGTGAAGGATTATTGATAAACTTTTCCCTTATATGACTATGAAATAGAAAAAACTAATATAACTGGAAATCTTCAACTCTTATTCAACTTGGAAATTTAGTAACTAAAATTAGACACAAATCACCAAAATCTAATCAAAATCTAAAAAAGAACCATATTATTAATATTAAATCAATAAGTCAATATAAAAAGTAATGCTAAGACTACCAATCTTGGGTAATAATTTAAGATCCTACGGTTTTAGAAGACAGTCAGAGTTGGAAGAGACCCCAAAAATCATCTAGTCTAATCACCTTCATTTTTAAAATGAGGAAACTAAAATTCTGAGTAGGGTGACTTCCCTAAAGTTATTTGGGCAGCAAGTGGCAGAGCTAGAATCTTAACCCAAATCTTCAAAGTCTAGCATTCTTTTTATTACACTGGGCTAGCTTCTTAGAAAATAGGTGGCATATTTTTATTCTGCCCAATTGTTTGAAATCTTTCCTCATTTTTAAATTGACACCACAATTTGATTCTTCTTTATTCTCAGTTTCTTTCTCACCTTTTAGTTTTTGTTGTAAATCAGAGAAATGGAAAGCCAGATACTATTGTAAACTGCCTTGAATTCTCTTGATGAAAAATATTCGTGCCAATGAGGTGTCTCAGTATATAGAGCTCCAGGCCTGGAGTCAGGAGGACCTAGGTTTAAATCTTACTTTAGACACTTTCTAACTGTGCCCATGGGTGAGACATTTGACCCCATTTGCCTATACCTTGCCTTTCTGTCTTAGAGTTGTTACTAAACAGAAAATAAAAGAGTGGAAGTAGGGTAGGAAGGAAGAAAAAAGAAAACAAGAGAATAGGGTTCATGTGCCTTAGCAATACCCCTCACTCCTGTGAATCATTAACATGGGGACAGCTAGGTGGTTCAGTGGACAGAGAGCCAGACCTGGAGATGAGAGGACCTTGGCAAGTCACTTAACCCCAATTGCCTCACCTTTACTGCTGCTCTTCCACCTTGGAACTGATTCTTAGTAATGATTCTTTTAAATTAAAAAAAAAAAAGGATTCATACATAGTCTATAGTCTTCCTACTTTCAAAAATGGATTTGAATAATTTTTTTTCACCAAAAAATAGTGATTTGCTGTTAAAATTGGTCATTAAGTAGTTTTTCTCTTATATTTTAAGTCTGATATTTTAGGTAGATAGGTGGTACAGTGGATAGAGTGCTGGGCCTGGAGTCAGAAAGTTGTTGTTCAGTTGTGTCCATCTCTGTGTGACCCCATTTGGCGTTTTCTTGGCAAAAATACAGGAATAGTTTACTATTTGACAAATGAAATTGAAGCAAAAAAGGATTAAGTGACTTGCCCATAGTCACACAGCCAGTAAGTGTCTAAGGTTACACAGTCTCAGGAAAATGAGTCAGGAAGCTCACCTATAGCCTCAGACTCTAGCTTTGTCAATTAATAGCCCCTCTCTCCTGGAGTTTGTGAGAATAAAAAGAGATAATAATCGTAAAGAGTTTACTACAGTGCCTGGCACCTAGTAAGGACTATATAAATGTTAGTTGCTAGTGATAGTAGTGGGGGAGGTGGAAAAGGGGAGTAGTAGTGATACATGCATAATACAGTAACTGGGACATAGAAGGTCATAATAATTATTCCCTTCTCTCCCTAAATTAAACTTTCAGCGCTTTCATAGCATGTTGTACAGTTGTGGACTTTTTGTAGAAGACTTATATAGAAGAGACTCTTATGCTTTCTGAAAGCAAGCCATATTATGCCAAGTTCTATAGACATGCAGGTAGTTGGTTTTTTGTTGTTGTTGTTTTTTTTTAAACTTTAGTCATATGTCTTAGAATCAATACTGTGTATTGGTTCCAAGAAAGAAGAGCAATAAAGTCTAGGCAGTGGAGGTCAAATGACTTGCTTAGGGTCACACAGGTAGGAAGTGTCTGGAGCCAAATTTGATCTCAGGACCTCCCATCTCTAGGTCTGGCTCTCAATCCACTGAGCCACCTGGCTTCTTTTGATGCAGGTAGTTTTCAAGGGACCCTCATTTTTCTAATTATGTTCACTCCATTCTTATATCTCCAGCTACTTAATACATATCTCAAAGCTAGGTGTCCTGTTGATATCTTGATATGTTGATTCAGCATTGCCAAAACAAAACTCATGATCTTTTTCCCTAAAATTCTTCTTTTCCTGTTAAAGGCTCCACAATCCTTTTAATCCCTGAGGGTCTGTAATGAGGTGTCATCCTTAGCTCCTCTCTTGTCATCCTCAACATCCTCGTCTCTCACTCCCTATATTCAATCTTGTTGCCCAGACCTTTTGATTTTACCTTTGGAACATCTCTCCCCTCTGCTAGCTTTCCTCTTTTGATGTAGCCTCTACCCTGGTGCAGGCCCTCTTTTCCTCCCTCCTGGAGTATTGCAGTTACCTACTAATTGGTCTGCACAAAATTTTCCCCACCCTAGTCCATCCTCTACTCAGCTGCTAAAGTAATTTTCCTCTAAAGTACAGTCTGTCATACCATCTTCCTCTCAGTAAACTTCAGTGGCTTCTTGTCACTTAGTGCTTCAAATAAAAAAACTTCTCTAATATTTAAAGCCCTTCAAAACTTGGGTTCTACTCCCACCCCTCTCTCTAGTCTTCTTACACTCATAACCACCCATCCCTTGTACTTCTCAATCCAGTGGCACTTTGTTGTCAATTAAACAAGATGTTCCAGGCATTTTAACTGACTATCTCCCATGTCTAGGGTGTCCTCCCTCCTCATCCTGGCTTCCTGGGCTCCTTATCTTCCTTCTAGTCCCAGCCAAAATCCTGCCTTCTACAGGAAACCTTTCCCAGGCTCTCAATTCTAGTTCCTTCCTTCTGTTAATTATTTCCAATTTATCTTCACATAGCTTGTGTGTGTGTGTGTGTGTGTGTGTGTGTGTGTGTGTGTGTGTGTGTGTTTACATGTCTCTCCATTAAATTGTGAGCTCATTGAGGGCAGAGACCCCTTTGCTTTATTTTCTTTGTATCTCTACTGTTTGTCATAATGTCTGGTGCATTTAGTAGGCACTTAATAAATGTTTATTGACTGAACAAGTTAAATCAAATGTGGTATAAAAGCTCATTATAAGAACATCTCAGAAGAGTTTAATATGACAAATAAATAATCAAGTTTAATTCATTGTAATTTCTAAACAATTTAATTGAATTGTGGTGTTATTTTTGCTGAATACTTTTTATGGATCATCCCAGTATAATTAAATAAACCCTTGAAAATAATCATTTATGCTTGATAAATAGGAAAAAAATTTTTGATGTCTTAATTTTCCTACCAATTCTCCCTATAGAAAAGACAAATCTTTTTGAGAACTGATTCTTCTTTATTTTTTAATTAATAAAGCTAAATTAAACAATTTGTTCTCTAGTGAAAATCCATAATAAGAAATGTCTCAAACAGGGCAACTTCATAAGGATGATGCATCCAAAATAGAATTATTTCAAAATAAGAGAACTAGTATTTGAATCTAGATTCTGCTACTTTGGCCCTCAGTTTCCTCATCTGTAAAATGAAGGGGTTGAACCAAAGCAGAGATCCTTAACTTTTTTGTCTTGTGGACCCTTTTAAAAAATTTAATTTTCCCAATTACCTGTAATAACAATTTTCAAGATATGTTTTTTGATATTATAAGATCCATATTGTTTCCCTCCCTACCTCCTTGAGATGGTAAGCAATTTTAAATAAACTATACATGTATTATTATCTCGTGGACTTTTTTTTTTAACAATTTAGTAAAACCTATCGACTAGTCTTATGTTTATGAATACATAAAATATGTAGAATAGCAAGGGAAATCATTATTTTTTTAAATTCATAGTCTTAATGAACCCTTGGATTAGATGTTTCCTAAGGTTTAGTATAGTTTTAGATTGATACATTTTATGCAGAAAACTTTATAATTGAGTTAATAAATTGGAGCAGAAAGTACTGATTCTCTTCAGCTTAATAGAATCTGATTTTAAATAAAGTTTAGTCTAGAGTCGAGTGAATTTCTTTATTGTTGAAGACTCAATGATACTTCAGGCAAATTGAGTAATACTTAACCTCGAAAATGAAAATAATTTTGTATTTTGTTGGTTTCCCATAGATTTTACTTAGCTATAATATTTAGCTCCATTTCCTGACCAAGATTTTCTTTTTCTGTGTGTTGCTTAGAAGTAATAGCTGGAGGCCACAGCAAATATGAATGTGGTAGGATCAGGTTGGAAAAAAGCCAGACAGGAAGAACCTGAGGAATTATCTGACTGGGAGGGAGGCATTTAGTAGAGAATAACACTTTGCTACAGTCAACCTTTTTTGAAACATGCTTGCTATTAAAATGCACTTTTTAATCATTGTTCTATAAAGACAAAAAGTATCATCTCGGAGAAAGGAAGACCAGTTAAGAAGCTGTTGAAATGGTCTGAGTGAGAGGTGAAATGTGGTTAGCTACGTGAGTAGTTAGAATGCAACAGATAGGAAGATAGAATCAACAAAATCATATCATGTTTGGTTATGGGAGGTAAGTGGAAAGAAAGAATGAAAATTGAAAGGTGACTTCTAGGTAGTGAAATCTGGTTTCTATCCTTGACAGAAATGCAGGCATTATGAGGAGGGTTGGGTTTAGAAGGAAAGATTCTGAGTTCTGATGTATTTGAAATACTTATATGACATCTATATAGAGTTGTCCAACAGACAGCTGGAAATAGGGGGTCTAAAACTGAGAAGAAGAATGAAAATCTATTTAGATTGGTGAGTTATCTGTATACCTGTATATCTGTATAAGATACCTGAGCTAACAAAATCACTAAAAGAGAGCAGCATTTGTTCTTGGTGCCATGCATATGAAATGAATTACCAAACAGGACTTCTCATCTAGGAACTGACAAAGACATATCAGCAATGCAGAGGTTAGTCAGTCAACAAGCATTTATTAAGGGTCTACAAGGTTTGTAGACACCACACTAGGGTACTGGGGATATAAAGACAAAAATGAAACAATCATTGCCCTTAGGAAGTTCATGCTCTACAGGGGGAGACAATATGTACAAAATAAATGCAAGGTCAAATTGGTGTGGGAGGTGGGAGGAGATATAGCTGCAGGGATCAGGAAAGGTTTCATTTAGAAGATGTTATTTTTGCAAAATTTGAGGGAAACAAAGTATTCTACAAGCATTCTAGGCATGTGGACCAGTCAATGCAAAGACTCAGAGACAGGCAAGGGGGGAAAACCCATAAATTTGTCTGAGCTGTAGAGTGCAGAAAGGGGAGTTATTTTTAATGAAGATAAATTTGGGCCAGATTGTGAAATGCTTTTAAAAACTAAACAATAGAGCTTAAGCTTGATGTTAAAGGCAGTAGAGAAGCATTGGTGTTTGGTGTTTGAATAAGGAGGTGACATGGTCAGATCTGCTCTTTAAGAAAATTAGTTTGGCTCTGAGAGTAGAGAGAAAGGCATAGATAAATAGATATTAGAGGTCTTGTGAAGGTAAAAACAAAAATATTTGGCAACTGATTAAAATTGAAGGGCAAGGAACTGTAGAGGAATTATGCCAGGGATGTAATCTTGGGAAACTAAAACAGATGATAGTGGCCTTTATAGAAATGAAGAACTAAATTAGAAGGGGGAATTTGGGGAGGGAAAAATAATGATTTCAGTTTTAAACATGGTTCAGTGTGAGATGCATAAGAACCTTCAGTTTCAAATATCTGATAAAACTAGAACTGGATATATGGATTTGGGAGGCATCCAAGTCAAATCAACAAGCATTCATTAAGTATTTTCTATGCCCCAGACACTCTGTGCTAATACCTGAGAATACTAAAATGCAGGAAGACCATGATTGCCCTTAAGCTTGTAGTCTAATGGGAAAAGGGTATTCAAGGGGTGAGAATAAATATGAGAACATAGAAGTTTAAGTAAACTCATGGAAACTGATGACATCACCAATGAGAGAGTATAGATTGAAAACAGATGACTTGGGAAGAACCTTGGGAAATATCTTGGGAATGATACGAAAGATAAGCTAGTATAGGAGGCTAAAAGGAGTAATTATACAGGTAGGAGGAGAACCAAAAGAGACAGTAGTCCTATGAAAACTTAAGAGAGTATCCAGGAGGAAAGGCAAGGCATAGCCATGTGTTAAGTGCTTCTGAAAGGTATTAAAAAAGGGGGGGGGATACGAACTTCAAAAGAATCAGTAGATACAGCAATTAAGATTGGTCATTAATAATTGTAGAAAGAGCAGTTTCAGGAGCAGCTAGGAGGCTCAGAGGGATAGAAAGTCAGGCCTGGAGACAGAGAACCTGAGTTCAAGTTTTAGAAAAGAAAGAGTAGACATTAAATTAATTAAATTAATTTATTAAACATTAGTATTAAACATAAGTAAAAATTAAATTAATTAATTTGATAAACATTGAATAAAAGAGTAAACACCAGTTGAGTAATGAGGTTGGAAGACAAATTACAAAGGATTTAGAAGAGGAAGTTGGAGACAATGAGTGTAGATAGCTTTTTCTGGGGGTGGGGGGATAACTGTAAAAAGGAGAGATATGGATAACTTGAGAGAAAGATTCTAGTGAGAATTTTCTACTGGGTTCAGGAAATTTGGGCATGTTTGTAGGCAAAAAGGAAAGAACTAGTTGATAGGACAAATTAGAGAGAAGGGATCCTGGGGGCAATCTGCCAAAGAAGAAGATACAGAGCCATATTAATGTAAAGACGTGCAAAATGTTTTCTATATATTGAATACAGATAATGGACTGTTTGGGGAGCTGAAAAATTAAAATGAATCATTGGTTTGATTATTATCTGTAGAAGAAATTGCCATATCACTGTGAATTTTTTTCGATTAATCAAAAGAACTCATATTAGCCCAAATTATTCCAGTGTATTCCTGCACTTACTATTCTTTGTAAACTCTTCATTCTTGAGTCAGTCAGTAAACATTTATTAAACATTTACTGTATGCCAGGAATGATGCTAAATGCTTATGTGCTAAAAAAAAAAAACTACATCATTTCTAGAAGACCAACTGAATTGTGTTCTATCCATAAATACTACAGTGACATCTGCATTGTGCTATAATGTTTGCAAAGAACTTTACATTCATCATTTAAGCCTCACAACACTCATGTGAGGTAGGTGCTTTAGGTATGACAATTTCCTTTTACAGGTGAGAAGAAAAAAGGCTTAAAAAGTTAGGTAGTGATTTATTCATGATCTTAGAGGCAGGATTGAAACCCAATTCTCCCTACTCCAAAGGTCAGTATTCTGTCTACTGACACTGGTAGACTGATTCTGAATCAAATCCAAAGGAAGATAACACTATTTCGAGAGATGTTCCTTGGCCTATTGATAATTTTGATATTTTTTCCCAATGCTTTCCAGGCAAAGAGTGTGTGCAACAGCTAGCTGAAAACACTCGGTATTTCAGAAGGCGATTGAAGGAGATGGGCTTCATCATCTATGGAAATGAAGATTCCCCTGTGGTGCCTTTGATGCTGTACATGCCAGCTAAAATTGGGTGAGTTCTAGAGCAGCCTGTTGAAAAGGCCCTTTCTGAACTCCAAGCAGCTAGTATGAAAATATTTATTATAGTATTGTGGCATATATGCTGTTTTGGAAAATTCTTTTATTTTCTTTGTGAACAAAGGTAAAATACTTTCCTAAAGATTTTACAAACTTAATAGATTGAGAGATGCCATATTAATAATTTATTCAGCAAGCAATTAGATTGCTTTATTTATTTATAGGACTGCAGGAAAGAACTCTGAACTTGAAATGAGATCTAGGTACAAAACCTTTCCTCTGCCATTTACTAGCCATAGGCAGCATGGTCAGTATTTTATTTCTCTGAACCTCAGTTTACTCCTTTTTAAAGTGGTGATTATCATATTCATATTATCCACCCCCAGAATTGTTGCTTAAGCACTTTACAAATCTCTGCAGCTAGCAAATGTGATTTCCATAATTACTAGAAGACTTTTTAAAGTGGACTTATTATAGAGATCCAAGGCATAGAAAGCTCTTGAGTCATCTAGCCCATCTGCTTGTCTTCAAATAGAATTATATCTAAATTATTCAAAAAAGATACATAAAATTATATTCATTATCAAGCCTTTATTTACATAAAGAAAAACAATGAAGCTCTAGAATTAAATAAAGAGATGGATTTAGGGTAATATGTTAAGCAAAATAAAATACTTGACCTTAATGTAATAGTGAGCTTCTCACTATTTTTTACTCCTATTACAGAGTATTGACTTTGCAAAAGCTAGAGAAGAATAGATATGGTCTAGAGAAAACCCTTTGCTAGCACTGCCATGAAAAGAGTAATAAAGAACAAAATCTTTTCATTCTAAAGAAGTAGTTTGATTTTTTTTTTATCACTGTGCTCCATCAACATGCATGAACAAAAGAAAAGGGGACAGCTTCATTAACTAAACACCAAAATTCCCATGGATATTGGGATCTAATATTTTACTTAAACAAAATTTAGATGTGGAGTCAGTGACCTATACCAGAAGTGACCACATTGCTACCACCACACTCCAGAGTACAGGCAGAACCAGTTTAAAATGCAACTAGGAATTATTTAACAAAATTAAAATCCAGTAGGACATAGATATTGTTCGTATCTAGTTTTATAAGTTATTATGCACTCACATTTTATCTTGTCTAGTGATTCTGTTTCTATTTTATTTTGACACCACTGGTCTCTATGACCAACTTGGTTTGGGATGGAAAGGAGATTAACAGAATTGTGTGATCTACTAAAGCTGGATGATGAACTGGCCCTGCAAACAAAAGGAGGAGTTCAAGTCCAAAAGCGACCTTGTTCTTAAGTCAGTCAAAGAAGTTCAGAGTCTAGAATTATTTCAAATTCTAGAGGATAAAGCCAAATGGCCAACCTGGCAGTTCACAAACAGCTATGATAAAACTGATTCTGTTCTCTTGGGCAATAACTTGATCACCTTCTAGGTGTGAAATCTGCCAAGCTTCTTATTCCAGGGACTAGCGTTTAGACTTGAATGCATTCGAGCCTTGTGCATCAGTGTAATATATCAGAAAGATAAAAGTTATGTTACAAATCCATTTAAGCTGGTCCTACTAGAAAACTCCTATCTCTGCCAAACATAATCTTTCATTGTGAGTGAATCATTTGGGGGTAAGACCACCTCAAGGAATGAACAAAAGAAGCCTTTGTGTCCTGTCAAATCTATATCTAGAAGAAGGCAGTGGGAGATTCAAAATAGTCTCTAGTGCATAGTACACCAAAAAGTAGTACAGGTCAAGCAGCAAGAGCCTTTTTCTTTTAATTCTTCCTGACTTTCTTCCTGTTTTCCCCCTTTTAGTGCATTTGGACGGGAGATGTTGAAGCGGAACATTGGCGTGGTTGTGGTGGGATTTCCTGCTACCCCCATTATTGAATCCCGAGCTAGGTTTTGCTTGTCAGCATCACATACCAAAGAAATACTTGATACTGTAAGTTTCCAGTCTTGGATATGTGTACCATAATCACAATTATGAAATTATTCATGAAATTACTCTGATTCATTTATTTTTATACCTCAATTGAAATAATCAAACATAGATGGTAGTGATGAACAACTTTTTACATTTCTCTCCTAATACCTTCTCCCTTGGATCAGACAAGTAGGACAGTGTTCAGATATCTGAAAATCATGGCTCCTTGTCCTTATAATGGATCCAGGCATGACATGATATTGAGTCACCTTCAACTCTGATCTACCTCATCTTAATCCAACCCCTTATTTTAGCAGAGATGTTGCTGGTGATAGACCACTAGTTGGTGGTAGAGATGGGACTTTGACACTGAAGTCCTGACTCCCAGTCCTGGGCCCTTTCTTATATACAATGTTAAATAATTCCAATAATTAGTTGCAATTCCATTCATCCTTAAGGGCAAGTGAGGAGGAAAAAATGCTCAGAAATTTGCAAGCACTTATTTAACATTTTAAATTTTCCAAATTCTTAGGACTTTTTAAAGATCTCTTACGTCAACAAAGCAAAATGACTAGCATCTTTTAAAAATGTGTTCTCTCACCTTTGGCAGCTACCTTATTTAACTTTGAGTTTAGCTCAATGATCCTCTATGTTCCCATTTCTGTGGCCTCTTTAATCTAATTTCTGTGGTCTCTCTAATCCAGTTTCCGAACCCTGCCTTGGGTATACTATAGACTCCTATAAAGACATAAGGAGGGGTAGGAATAATTGAGTTCCAAGCTCCTGTAGATTTAATGCCTCATGATAGATTTTGAATAAGACAGTTATATTTGATGTTCTGGCCCTTGTAGCTTCCTTTTCAGCAGGTGTTATGAGAATGCGTTGTACATTTCTTATACTCCTGTGGCTATAACAAATTCCAGGAAAGCAATTTAGACTTGTCCAATATAACTATCTAATTTCTGGTACAGTCATGGAAATTGTAAAAGATCTGAAGTGATTGAGAGAAGTTAGTCTTTCCATAAATTTTCACATATCTGAAAACATTCAATTTAAGTCTATAATTTTTAACCTTATGATACATTTTTAAACTGCATTTGAAATGTCCACATCTCATGGCCTTTCGTAGAAATAGGCTCTACTTATGGAAGCCTATTAGGAAATTAAGCAAAAATCAAATTACATATATTAGACCACTCTGTGAAAAGTGACTTTTTCTAACAAGACTTCATGTTAGATTTATTTAAAGGGGTTAGATTTCATTGACTTTCGTAACTCATTTATTTTTTAAGGATGTTTTTAAGGAGCAATCTAGGGAATCTAATAATTCATTTGCTTCTAATTCATAGTAAACCCTTACATGGTCTTTTCTCCCTAGTTGAGATGTTATAAGTAGAAAGCAATCATTTGGTGATTTTCTTGATTGAGACAAGAATTACCTAAAAGGGCTTAAAATCATTGTTCCTAAACAAATTTGGCAACTTCTTAAGTCAATGTAAATATTTCAAAATAAAAGAATAAAGGAAAGAATAGAGGGACCAACACAGTGGGAGTGTTATCTGGGGTACTCTCTTTCAGTGTACCCTATCATTAACTGCATAGTATTTTCCTAAGAAACCTTTCTATTCAGTGATTCAAAAGTTCAGGGGAGACTATTTGTTATTAAATGGTGACATATGTAATGCTTCCTTATTTCCATTCTTATTAAATAAACCCATGCAATGGGCATTAGTTTTCAGTTACAATTTATAGCAGTTTTATGTAAATAGAACTTCCTTGCTTGGAATATTTGGCATGGGATCAGAGGGAAACCTTGAAACCTGTATCCCTTTGGGCCAGTGTGGATTTTTTCTTTCATTTTATGGTGATGAAAAATATTACACTTTTCTGAAGTCAGAGTTCACAAATGCCATTTCCTTTGTGGTCTTGGCAAGTCACGTGGTCTTTTTCTTTTAAATTAATAAAATCCTAAATCAGAGTTTAGGGGGAAAATGGCTAATGGACTCTCCCAGCTGAAATTAAAATTGTTTCCATATGGAGCTTTTAGTTCAATATCTTCTAAAAGGTGCCCACTGTTCTTCTGGCAAAGTTTCAGCTTTTAGTAACCTCTTGTGTTTTCTCCCATTTTGGAATGAAGAACATCTTTCTGCTCAGCCAAGGAAGCCTCAAGGAGCTATTTTATCTTTTTCTTTTCTCTTTTTAAAAGAAACATTCATATTTACCTAAGATAAATAATTTAGTTTAACAATATCTTTAGTAGTTAACTGTAGTGGTTAATCCTTTGAGGTAAAAAGGTACGAAAACCAAAATCTTTCAGAATAATGTTGTTGCCATAGGACTAGAAGGAAGATACTCGTTGAACCCACATTTGGTAGAAACTTGGGTATTAGTGAGAGGGGAGGACACATTGTGGAATATAGCTTCCCTGGGCCTTGTCCTGCCAAGAAATATCCCTATCACCTCCCTTTTAAGGCCACAAAATACAGGCCATTTATCTGTAGGAGTACCTCCAGCTCTCTCCTGATCAGATTAAGTAATTGATACTTAGCAACTCCAGGGAATAAGGTACTAGACTAGGCAAAAGTTTGGCAGCCCTAGGAGATACAGCAAAAAGATCTTGAGGCAAGAGTGCAAGCTTTTAGGATATAGAATATTCAGCATGAGAGGAAAATGTAAGATCTCTTCTCAAAAAGTCATCAAAATGCCACTTTTCTTGGTGCTGAGGAATGATAATTAAAACAAAATCTCTCCCCTCTATTTATTTCACAGTCTTTCCTATTGCTAGTCCTCTCACTGAGAGAGCTGCATTTGTGTTCTTTGACTTAGAATAAGCAATTTTGCCAGCATTTCGAGAATACTCTGCTGTAGGCCTTAATTCCTCTCTCTGCACTAAATAGCACCCAAAAACTGATTAAGACATTTTCTACCACTATCTTAACTCATCTGTTTGTTTGTAGGGAGGAAAGGGATGTGTATGTATTTCACTTGGATTGAACCTTAAAAGTAGGGATAGAGAGGAATTAAGAAGGAAATTGAATGAGATAAAATTAATATTCAAAGATTGTGAAAATAAAGGTAGACAAATGTGAGAAAAGGAAGAGATCCGTAAAAGATTGTAGCACATTAAAAACCAACTGTAGAGAAACTGGTTAAGAAGCTTAATTTTTTTAAAAAAGTTTAAAATGTTAATTGTCCATTTGAAACTTGAATTTTGAAACATTCTTTACCTTTTAAATTTCCAGCCATTAATCAAATGCCACTTTCTCCATGAACCCTTCCTGGTAACATTTGCCTCACTCAGGCCTCACATATCATGGTTTTGCAACTCTGACCAAAAAGATCATATATAGAATACATATTTTATTCATATTTATGTCCTTATTCTTGAGGCCAGGAGTCTTATCTCAGCTGTTAACAATTCACAGTATTTTATATACAATAAAGTGATTTATAATTGTTAGTTCTTTTTGGATAAGAACCATAAGGGGAGAAGGAATATATTTTTAACTAACCTGGGGGCTTAGATTTTAGTTTCCTTGTCTTTGCTACTGTGTTTCAGCAATTCAGCAAATATTTATTTAATGTATACTTTGTGCCAGGCAGTATGCTAATAATTAAAGGGCCAAAAACGGAACACTCTCTCTCTTACAAAAATTCAGTCATCCTAGAACAGATGAATGATAACAACCAGTAAATCTGATGATATAGTGATAGTTTCTCCAACACATCCCAGATTCATGCCCCATTTAAGCAATACACAGCTAATGTCAGATCTTTGTGGAGGTTAATAGTATCTTCTCTATACCTAATCATATAGAAGGCACTTTAGAGACCTACAAAAGGAAAACTTAGTCCTCATCTTAAAAGAATCAATCTTTCTGCTTGTGGACTGAAGAGGCAAGTATAAGCACTGCAGATTCTTCCTTTTCAAGCAAATGAAAAATATTAGTGACTGTAATCACTGTTCAGAGTGCTTATGTAACAGCAATATTGTAGAATGATCAAATGTGGTAGACTTAGCTATTCTCAGCAACACAGTGGTCCAGAACAATTCCTAGGGTCTTATGACAAAGAATGCTATCCATCTCCAGAGAAAGAACTGATGAGTCAGAATGCAGATGAAAGCATATGATTTTTTCACTTGTTTATTGGCATATATATTTGGGAGTTTGGGTTTTATAAGATTATACATTTGCAAAAATGAACAATTTGGAAATGTTTTGTGTTATAAGATTAAATTGCTTGCCAGCTCTGTAAGGAGAGGGAGAAGGGAGGAAGACAATTTTGATCATATAACTTCAGAAAACTTATGTGGAAATTTATTACATTTAGTTGGTTAAAAAAAACTAAATTTAAAAAAATTTAAGTATCTATGGATGCTTTCCAGTTTGACCATCTAGATCTAGACTCCTGGTTGTTTTAAAACCTTTGTTCCAAAAGAACAATTCATTTTTTAAATCTGTATTTCCAGATTTCTTGAGCACCAGAAGAATTCTAAATTCTACGACCAAACCAAAAAAAGTAGGCATCAGCCATACCCAACAAGGTAGATGCTCCACATATAACAATGGTGAAAGAGACTTGCAAGTATCCTACTAACTAAACTGATCATTTTTGTCTTTACTTTCATCAGGCATTAAAGCAAATAGATGAGGTTGGGGATCTGTTGCAGCTGAAGTATTCCCGTCACCGGTTGGTACCTCTTTTGGACCGGCCCTTCGATGAAACTACATATGAAGAGACCGAAGATTGAGCCCTCCTGGTGGCCTTTAAAGGACACCCTCCCTTACCCAGGACACTATGTGGCCTTTCTGAGCCCAGTCTAGGAACCACACTTCTGTGGCTGCTTCACGTAAAAGACATTTTCTCACAATACTGAAGGTGACCACATCCAATCTAAATGGCATTTTGTAAATAGTGAAAGTCGCTTCTCATTCTTTCTCTGCTGCATTTTCTTCAAAGAAAGGTGTCTTATCCTTTACCCTCCTCCCACCCCTGTCTCTGCACACACTTTTGGAAGGAAAAAAAAAGACATTGTTTTATAGTCCTTGTCCTGGTGAAATCACGATATCCTATAACCCTCCCCCTGCCTCCATCTTCCCTACTGCTCTGGTCCCAGGTAACCCTTCTCTGCATAGCTGTTGTTGCTGTTGGCTACAGAGTGGTACCTGCAAAGAGAATTCACTGCGCTCCGGAAGCAAGTGCCTTCCACTTTTCTCCTATCCAGTCCTTGAAAGTTATTAATGTTTAAACCCCAATTTAACCAGAAAAATAATCAACCAAAGCTCTTTCTTTAGTTCTGTCTCAAGTTTAAACACTTTAAATCTTAGCTTTAATTTTTTTTTAAGATAACAAATGTTGCTGATAGGACCATTATGTAACTTCTCCTGGCCATGGCCCTCCAAGACTTTGTCCAGCATCCATTTTCATCCTGGCCACCAGATGTTTTCTTACTTTGCCATCGTGTTTCCTCATGATATTCACAAACCTAGAGTATGTCCAAGCAGGAGAGAATTTTTCCTTCCGTTAAGCATGTTTAATATTTATGAGATAGCCATGTCCCATTCCTGTTTAATCTCCTTCTGCCAGTGAGACCTTTATTAGTGAAAGCACGTTTCCTGTTTTGTTATTTCACATACAAAACTGCTCTACTCAGTCAGGTGGTTGGCCATGAGACAAAGTTTTGTAAAGGGAGCACTGCCAGTTGCATCACAGAGAAGAATAGTGTTCATGTAATTGACCCCGGTTCATGAATCTCTTTCTTACTGCTTCCTATATCTCAGAACTGTGGCTGTCCACAAGAAAAGCCGTTTCCAGTCGGGACTTAGAATGATTGAGTAAAATGGGGATAAGTTCTCTGCCTGGAAACCAGTCAGTATATTTCTATGAAAGGATTAACATTGCTACACTAGCCCGTTTTTTAAAAGTCTATTTCCTTCTCCATCCTCCTATATCCTGATCACTGTTTTCCTTGGTTGTTTTTTCATCAAAACATCTACCATATGAATGAGATACATGGTGAATTGGTTATTTTCACCTGCTTCTGTCTGTAATAGCCATTGCCCTTTTTTTTTTCTGAGAGGCTCAGAATGCATCCTTCTCCTGCCCTGGGGACTGTGCTAAGGGGCCTGCTTTGATCTTCTGCTTGCACTTCATATCCAGAACAAATCTGGACACCACCATTCCAAAGCTATTCGTTCCTCTTCTTTTAACCAAAGCCTAAGGGAGTCATGTTCTTGGCTTTATTATGCCCAAAGTTAGCTTGTCTTTCTAAAAGATAAAAGACTATCAAGCATCTGAGGAGAAGGTTGGGATAGGAATGAAAAAAAGTATTTTGTGTATGGACTTGTGCATATGTTTGTATTTTGAAACTATTTGTTTTACTGGCAAAGGATCTCATTTCAAATTCTATCTGGGCAGCTTGTGATAGCTGTAGTAAGTTTGTGAAGATATGCTAAGTTGTAAGTAGAAGGCACAAAAAATACTGTTGATGGGGTGGTTTTGTTATTTACTTTTAATGTTTTAAATATGTTGGATTCACTGATACCCAAACAAAAAGCCCTTGGGTAAAGTCTATGGTTTTATGCCCTTTTTTTGAGGGGTGGGAGGTGGAGAGAATGTTCAATAGGGTTGGAGAAGACTATATATAAGGTATTGCAGTGAAAAAATGAAGAATAACAGGAAAAGAAATAAAATAGGCCTTTGGTTAAAAACCAAGCAAATAGCTAGCTATTCTTAAATGAAAGCTTCTCCACCATAGTACCAAAATGCCAAGCAGCAACTTCTGCCTTTCAGCTAAAGAAAATCTCCAAATCTCAAATGTAGACTTTCAAATCAGTGCATTTTTCTACCCTGTCTTTTACCTTGGGATAAATGAGGTGATAGCAAATGAAAATGTACAACATTTTATGGCCAGTTTTAAAAATTGATATAATTACATTATGACAGTGTAGAATAAACTTCTTAAAACAAGTGTACTTTAAACTATGATTTTATTTATAAAGGATAAAACCCATGTGTTATCTATACTTCCATAACTTTCTAAAAGATGAACTGCTATTTTACTTTAACCTATGGAAAAATGAATTACATATAACGATTGGTTGTCCCTCTTCTTGATACTGTGATACCTAAGGTATAGTCAGACTTTGTAGTATCTAACTGTTTTGAAATCATTAAGTCTACCTGTTGATTAATGAGGTGGAATCTGGTACACCAGGCATGATGGAACACCCTGGGATGTGTTGGAGTATAGGAATCTGATGAGACTCTTTAAGATCAATCTATTAATTATTACCAAAGGCTGGGATCCAAAGTACTAATTAAGCACTGTAGAATAGGCCATTTCTTCTTTTCTCATCTTCACCTCCCAATCTTACCTCTCTCCTTCTCTTCAGGTTTTGATGAATGACTTAAGCTGTTTTGAAGCTTATACTTTTTGGAGAACACATCAAATCAGTCCTTCCCTCCAAAAAATAACATTGATTTCAAATCCAGTAGCTATTTCTCCCTGCACACTGAGCAATGTGAAATAAGGCATAATGAACAGAAAGGGTAGAGGTTTCAGCCTCTTCTTGTCTTCATTTATACTTTCAACTAAATACTTCACAGGGTGATTATTTCAGCACAAATAAATGTAATGATTGTGAGACCTTCCTGGAGAGATTACCTTTAGGAGTAGGGACCTTGGAAAGCTTTCTGTCTGTTTTTGGATGGGAGTCTTCATTTCAGGAAAAATGTACTTAGCTCTAGACCTTTAAAGTACTGATGACCTATGAGAACTTACAGCCCAAGGACCCAATAATGTTTTTGTTCATTTAACTGAGCCGTTGCAGCTTATAGAGGAGATTAAAGTGTGTGTTTCCAACTAAAAAGAAAATGATCACTTCTCAACAACATTTTGAAGGCAATGAAAAGGGGTGTTACTTTCTGGACATTCTCCTCCCAGCTTGCCACTCTCTGCTTCCTTAGTTTACTTTCTTTTCTCATTCAAGTCTCCATGTGTTTACAGTTTTAGCTTTTGTCGTTGTTGAAAAAGCTGGTATGGTATGCTGTTTATTATGTTTTAGAATGGGCATATCAGAACATTTTTTAAAATTACAAATTGAATGCAGATATGTGAATCTCTCCAAATGCATCAGATCCAATTGGTACACACTCCCCCCCCCACCCCCAACTTAACATGGAGTCAGGCTCCATATTAATTTTCTGACCAATAATTATCTATTTAGTTCAATTTACCAGAACCTACATTTTCCTCTTCTATTTGCTCATGAATATAGGGAGAAAGTGTGACTTGAGGAAATTTCCTAGTTCCTTTAAAAGAAAATCCTAAGGCAACTAGATGGCACGGTGGCTAGAGCACCAGACCTGGTATCAGGAGGACCTGGGTTCTAATCTTACCTCACATACTTACTGTGTGACTCTGGACAAGTCACTTAACCCCATTTGCCTAGCTCCTGCCCTTCTGCCTTAGAGTTGTTACTCTGACAGAAGGTAAAGATTTTAAAAAAGAAAGAAAATGATGCCTACTTCCATTTCTTTCCCTTCCAAATTGGTGAGGAGACTTCCCTCAATGACATTGGTTATGGAATTAATAAAACCTTATTCATCAATCCATAAATGGGGGGGGGTATAATCTGTTCTGGTTAGAATAATATGGAGGCATGGCATAAATTATCCACAGAAACATGGTTCCAGTTGGAAAGCTCTGTGTTCCATTGGCTATAGAAATGTATTTCTGTGGGCTATTGTTCCTTACTTACAGTGAGACACTTCTACCTATTCCTTCTCCTGGTGTTCCATATATAAAGTGTTTTCTTTTTTAAACTTCTGTATGTACAACCCCACCCCATGTGATGTGAAATGGATTGAACTAGGAAGGTCCTTTTTCCTTGTGTGGTCTCATATTTACAATGTGATTCATGGATTTGTGTTGAATATTCTATGCTATTAAAATAGAACAGGGCACCACTATATGGAGGGAAAAGCATTGAAATCAAGATTAGAAGACTCATTGCTGCTCAAAGAGCCTTCAAGTGTGCCTGCTACCTGTTTTACATAGGATCACAGCTGTCAGGCATGTAATTCAATCCAGCAAGCTAGGAAACCAAACCACACTACCTGAGAGAGACAGGCATGTCTACTTCCTGCTTGGCTTTACTAATCTGAAATATAGTTCTCAGACTCCCAGTCTCTTGCCATGTGCCTGACACAGGCAGAATTTGGCAGCTGTCTCTCTTCTTTATCATGCAGAACAAATGTCTGGAGCCAAGTAGTGATTTTTGTTGGATTTAATTTGGTAGAAGATGTTGTGTTCCCTTCTGACCTTTTTAGGAACTCAAATTTCCTGAGCATGTTCTATTATAGGTTGAATGCCTGATTTGGGGAGGGAACCAAAGGGGTTAGTTCATGTTTCTCTAGTCAGAATGCTATGTTTTTGACCCCAGTAACTAGTGAAGTTAGAGTTATCTTGTTCCCATCCTATCCCAAACTTAGAGAAGAAAATAGAAAAGGGAGCCAGCAAGAGACTGTTTACTGTACAATGCACATCACAAATGGTCTTAAACTGCTATTCTTTTTGGTATGATGCGTTTTAATAAGCTGACCCTAAAGAATACAAGGAATCTTAAAACTGCAGGTATTGTATTCTTAAAGAAGCAATACCTGAGGCTTTGTTCTTGCTAAGCAAGCAGAGGTATAGGGAGCAATGGAAGGAAGGAGGACACTACTTCTTTTGCTTTCTAAGTTTGTTCTACTATGATCTCCACTGATGAGCAAGGAATATGCCTGTGTATAGAGACTCTATTCTGCTCAGAACTTGCTTTATGTAACTTTATATCTAAGTCCTTCCAGCAAAGCTTGGTAACTTGTCCAGGAATTCCTGGAGAATAAAGAAGGCAAAATAGGATGAAAATTAGGGCTTCTTTCTGCCTGGTAAGGGATATTGACCAACTTTTTCCTCCATTGAACAAGAGTCTTGTTCAAATAATGGAATTGGGCCAGTGGTCAAAATTATAGAAGCACAAGATGTGTCACATTACCCCAACCTCTTTCAACCAACACTCCCCATACAATCTTGATGATCCCTCTCTATATGAAGGCAGCTAACATAAAGGAGATTGAGAGTGAAAGGTATGGGTTAAGAATTAGGGAAACAACCGTTTTTTGGAACCTGAAATGTCTGGTTGCCTAGATTTTTCCATTGAGAGGACAAAGTGAAATTGCAGGAAGTGGGATGGGATTTTCCCCTCTCTGGTCCTATGATGTACATATATACATACCCCTGGAGGGAAGAGGGGGATTGATTGTAAATATGAAACATTTTAAATAAAATTTTGTAACTGATTTCCCTCTCCCACCAAAAAATAAAGTATTTTATGCCAGATCTAATTTTTTTTTAATTATTGTTGGATGACTGTGAAAGTGGGTACATTGGGAGGGAACTATTCATTCATCTTCAAAAGTGCATGTTAAACCCAGAAGGGAAACTGCCTGGGATAAATAAGAACAATCCATGCAAATCTATTTGTCTTTTGTCCAATAAAGTATTCAGAAAGATGGGTTTTGACTTCATTCTTAAAATCCTTTGAGGTTGTGAATTCTGAAAAGAGGCTTTCCAGTAGGAAGAAGAAAAGGTTGATGAGATTATTTGTGAAAATTATTTTTAAAAGTAAAAGATAATACTTTACAACTACAAGTTGGTATTTGCATCTAGTAAATTGATGTACAAAGCAGTAGCTGGTTAAATGTAGGCTGAATCCTAGGGTAGTTGGAGGGAGGAGTTTGGGGATCTCTATAGGTAGTGTCAGTTGACCTGAAATGTATGAAACCTCTTATATTTAGAATATTACGCTATCCTTTTTTGGAAATTGCTGAGTTCCAACGCAACCATTGAGATTTTTCATTTAGGCAAGTAGTTCTGAATGGGCATCTCTTTACCAGCCTTCTGACTATTTCTTAAGTTTCTCACCAAACTTGGATTTCTCTACAAGTTCAACAATGGGGTGCAAGTCACATTTGCCTGAGTGGTATTTATCCTGGTCATCATAGACATATTTAGAAAGGTCTCCAGCCAACCAACACTGGAAACTTGAAAGTTTATCAGAAGCTCAAATGATATAGAGAAAATCTAATTAATCTTGTCTTCTCTATTTTATGTAAGGAAATCAGCCCACTTCCAAGAAGTGACTTGCCCAAAGTCAGACATATCTGTTATTCAAACCTTACCTAAAAGGCATAAATGCCTTATTTCAGGAATACTCTTCAGAGGTGGGAATGGTAATCTTCTCTAGACCTATTTCTATGTGCATAAAAGGAAATTGGCCTAGATGGCCTCCAAAGTCCCTTTCACCTTTAGTAATCCATCATTGTATTGAATAGACTACAGGACTCACCCAAGTTTCCTGTTAGAAAAGGATTTGACTCCCTTCACCTGAGGTGCTTGGCTGTTCCTCGCTCTGAGGATGCTAATTATTTTCTCTTCTGAACCTCACTTTCTTCCACTATAAAACTCGAAAAACTTTACAGGAAGGGGCTACTTTTCTCTAGTGAAAGAAGTAATTTGATTTATTCATTTTGGGGGCGGTTTGACTCTTCCTATCAAGTCCACGTAGGGCAGTGATGGTGTGAAACTTAGGAGCAACATCACATCTCTAAGTTCAGCGGCGCGAGATAGCAAGTTTCTATTCCCTTGGGCTTCCCAACGCCAAACTATGCATTTCAAGTAATAGTCCAACAAATCTTGCGTCCTCGGGTCCGATTCCTAATGAGACTCCCTGGGAGCCGGCAAGCCCCCTTTGACTCTTGTAGGACTTTGCCTTTATTTCACAAGGCTCAGTGTCTCCCGTCTTTCTTTAGTCTAGTCCTAGAGAAGACGAGCTAGGAGTCCCCTTAGATGCCAGGGACTAGAAGACCCCTGTGATGGATAAGATAGCTTGGAGTCGTTCGCGCCCTGGGGCGGGAAGATTGCCGGAAAGGCAAGAGCAACCCCTGGGAGCTGGGAGACTCCACTGGGTCCGGGCTGTTCCTTCCCTCCTATTTGCAGTGGGTAGCGCTGGCGACCATAGCCCCAGCCCCAGAAGCCGAGGAACCTGAAACTCAAGGGCTAGAGATCAGAGAGGAAAGACGCACTCTGAGATGGAATCTAGGCTCGGGTCCAGAAAAGGCAAATTCGCACACACGTGCCCAGACCTAGATAGTCACAATTGCACGCACGTACGGGCAGGCTCCCGTACAACTGAGTAGAACTCCGAAAAGCTCTGATTATTCTGTGAGTGTGTGTGAGCGCGCAGGAGTAGGAACGCGCGTGTCTGCGAGTGCACGGGGGGGGGGGGGGGGGGTGCAGGAGTATGTAACACACACACACCCTTCTTCCTCCTTGACTCCCTCTGTCTCCTCCCTTCCCGCACCGCCCTCCCGCGCCCCCCAGAGAAGACTGAAGGAAGAGTGATTCTCTCCGCCCGCCCTCCTTCGCCAGCACTGGGCCAATCTGACTCCCCTCACTACTACTCCCCTCAACGAGGGAGGGGAGTGGAAAGCGGCAGAGGAGGAAGGGGGCCAAACGAGAAAGCGGAGCTAGAAGTACTGAGGTGCCGGGGAGAGTGTAGGAGATGATGCCTCGGCTCCTCGGGAAAACTGGGCTTCTCGGCTTTGTCCTGCTCACGCTGCTGCTACCCGCCGGGAGAGGGCTGCCCCTGAGAAAGTTCCCGGGATCCGAATCCGGCCTCCCGGGGCCCCGGGACAGGAGCCACCCCAAGCCAGCTGAGGTGAGACAGGCGGTGTGGCCTCTGCCACCCCTACTAGGGCGGGGGCCAGGTGGGGTAACTCGAGAGCGCAATCTGCCCGCCCACTCTCCAGCGGCCCGTACGCGCTAGCCTCTGCTCACCTCTCTCTCAGCCAGGTGCCTGGGGCCGTGCCCGCCAGCCAGTGAGCTGGGTGGGCAAGAAGCTCTTCCGGGCATCCGTGAGGGGAAGGGAGGAGGGGGTCTGGGGGACAGGGACAGGCTGCAGGTAGCAGGTGGCCAGGAAAGAACAGTGTCCCCTTACCTCCTCAAAAAAAAAAAAAAAGACTTCGATGGGAAGGAGAGCTTCATAGGGCAGCTGGGATTGCGGTCCTCTGGGTTCCCTTCTGAGTCCACCACGACCTGTGAAAGAATAAAGTTTGTGAAGGTGCTACATTATCCTTAGGCGACAGCAATCTGTTACCTCCTGGGATAGCCTCAAACCAGGGACAGAGCTTTGAGCTAGCCAACTAGGAACCTAAGTTTCCTTTCAGTTCAGAAACCAGGTCCTCCTGCCATAGTGAATCATTTCCCTCAAGAACGGAGCTCTCTCTGGGGGAAAAAAATTGACTGGGGTAAAGACAAAGATAAATGCAAAAAAACGATCACAAATGAATACAGACCTTCTGAAATAGAGCACATGGTACTTTCACTGTGTATATGTATGTCTCTAAGCTCTTTTTGGGCCTAATCCTTAAAAAAGGGCACTTTGCTCCTAGTTGGCCACTTAATAGATGCTAGTTAAACAGAATCAAGTTAAAGAAGACAGTTGCCCTTCCTTTATTTGCTCTCTCTCTTCTCGATGGGACTGGATGTACTGAAGCGGAACCTTTTAGCCCAAAGCCTCCTTCCCAGGAAGTCTCTGGGTGCTGCATTTTCCAGCAAGTAATAAGCTGTTTTGTGACAGAAAAAAATGAATTCTGTTTCTTAGACCAAATGCAAGTGTCCTAGGGTAGGAAGTGCATAGTGGAAAAGGAAAAGAGTCAAACAGAATTCTCCAGTTCAGAGGAGAAAAATCTGCTGCATGGTTCAGAAACTTCAGGGTCATCTGGCCCAATCTTCCAATTTTATGGATGAGAAAACAAGCCCAATGAGGTTGAAGGTCACACAGGTAGAAAACATCAAAGACAGCAATCAAATCCAAGTGCTCTAACTCCACAATTGATAGTCTTTTCTACTGGATAACACTGAGATGCACATATCCTATCAAGAAAACTGGTAGGGCAGCTAGGTGCCTCAGTGGATTGAGAGCCAGGCCTAGATATAGAGAAGTCCTGGGTTCAAATCTACCCTCAGACACTTCCTAGCTGTGTGACCCTGGGCAAGTCACTTAACCCCCATTGCCTAGCCCTTACCACTCTTCTGCCTTAGAACCAGTACACAGTAGTGATTTTTTTTTTGAAAAATGTATTGAATTAACTCAGAATATTTCTCCATGGTTACAAGATTTGTGTTCTTTAGCTGCCCTTCTCCAAACCCCTTCCCAAAGCCAACATGCAATTCCTCAGGGTTTTACATATGTCATTGATCAAGACCCATTTCTATACCATTAATATTTGCACTAGGGTGATCATTTAGAGTCTATATCCCCATTCACCCTTGTGATCCAGCAGTTGTTTTTCTTCACACAGTAGTGATTCTAAAATGAAAGGTAAGGTTTTAAAGAGAGGGGAGGGGGAAGAAAACTGATGGACTTAGGGAAGGAAAGAAAGGATTGAAAGATGGAACTGGCTGCTGTTATATGTAGGCAGGTTCCTACCATGCTAAAAGACAGTTAAACAAAATTTGAATGGGTTACCTTGAGAAGTTGGGAACTTCCTATCACCAGATATCTCCCAGGTAGAATCCAGATGATCATTTGTGAAGGGGATGCCTGTTCCTTTCAGTTATGAATTGTATCTAAGAGGTTCAAGTTCTATTAGTAAGTTTTCCTGTGGCCTCTAGAACTCATTTCTCACTACCATTCTCTGCTGTTGTCTCTTGTCTCTTTCTGTCTGTTACACACACACATACACACAAATAGGGTGGAGATTTAAAAACATCTGGACTCTTGGAAATTCTGCCTAGTAGTCTGGCGTCATGGGAATATGCCTAGTCTACCCTGGAGAAATTATCCAACCTATACAAAGGGAAAATTCTTCCCAACCCTATTATCAACTAGGTATTGGGGGTGCTCCCCCCACCCCAGCCCCAGCTATGGGGACTGTGAATCACAGAGGCCACATGAAGCAGAGAGCTGAGCTAACAAGGTGGGAAGGGAGATGTTGGAAACAAACATTTATTAAATACCCATAATGTGCCAGTGCTGGGCAGCTAGATGGCACAGTATGCCTGGTCTGGTGTCAGAAAAACTTATCTTCCTGAGTTCAAATCTAGCTTCAGACATTTACTAACTGTGTGATCCTGAACAAGTCACTTAAACCTGTTTGCATTAGTTTCCTCATGTAGTAAAGTAAATACTCCAGCATCTCTGTCAAGAAACAAACAAACAAACAAAAACCTCAAAATGGGGGCATTAAAGAATGAAAATGACAATAATGTGCAAGTGCTTTAGATTTCCTTGTCTGGAAAAGAAGTAAACAGATTTTCCCCAATTTACAGAGGAGGCAGAGAGGGGCACAGAGGAAGATCTCACAGTAAGTAAGAGCTGGAGCTCAGGTCACCTTTCTGATGCTCAACCAGGTACTCTACTGTACCACTAATGAAGGCCACCCATTTTATTATCTGGGCTAAGAAGAAAGGAATGCTAATTTGACATTGCCATTAGCATCATCACAGTAATAATAGTAATTAACATGGATATAACACTTTAAGATTTGCAAAGTATATTATCTCAGTTGAGCCTTATATTAACCCTATGAGGTTGTGTTATGGTTGGGACACATTAAGCATCCTAATAGATCATTCTAAAAGAACTTATGAGGCTGAAACAAAGTGTGTGCGTGTGTGTATTTTTCCCCACTAGTCAGGCCTCCTGCATGAGAGATGGCACTGGTAGTAAAATGAACTAAATTAGCATTTGTTTCTATTCCCTTGGCAGGAATTGATCTTTCCTTCTTCCTTCCTCTGACCTTTTCCTAGGTTTTGGTTTTGGCTTTTTTTAACCTTACTTTCTCTCTTAGAATTGATAAATATAAGTTCTAAGGCAGAAATCTGGGAAGGGCTAAGGGCAGTAGCGGATAAGTGACTTGGCCAGTGATACAGAGCTAGGAAGAATCGGACCAGATTTGAACCCAGGTCTCCTCCTGACTCCGAGCCTGGCATTCTATCTACTGTACTACCTAGCTGCCCCTCTTCTCTAGGTTTTAAGGGCATTTGGGTTACAGATAAAAACCAATATTTTGAAAAAGATGTTTATCTTGTAAATTCTTATTAACTGCTTGTTGGACACTTAATTTTTTGTTGTTGTTCAATTGTGTCCAATTCTTTATGACTCCATATCTATCTGTGGGATTTTCCTGGCAAGGATACTGGAGTGGCTTGCCATTTCCTTCTCTAGGGATCCTTTTGTCAGGCAACCAGAGGTTAACTGGCTTGCCCAAGGTCATACAGCCAGGCATGAAGTTGAATTTGAACCCAAAACCTCCTGACTCCAAGCCTGGTGCTTTTAATCACTGAGCAACAGCTGCTTCCACTGGTTACTTAATTAGTAAATGTTTTTGAGCGCCTACTACATGTCTGTCTTTGTGATGGACATTGTGAGGGACATAGAAGTGTCAACCACTGCTCTAAAGGAGTTGTGGTTGATTTTTTTTTTAGCCCTTACTTTCTGTCTTAGTAACAACTCTAAGATAGAAGGTCAAGGACTAGGCAAACAGAATTAAGTGACTTGCCCATGGTCTCACAGCTAGGAAGTGTCTAAGGCAAGATTAGAACCCAGATCCTCCCAACTTCAGGCTTGGTGCTCTATCTACTGTGCTGCCTAGATACCCCACTCAAGGAGTTCAAAATCCCCTTAGAGAGATAAGGGATAAATACCTTGTCTCATCTTTCATATCTAAACAGATACTAAATCCTATCAATACCTCACCAGCCAGTCTCATGTCCTTAATTCATCCTCTCTAACTCCAACTGCTATTCCTTGATAAATGTTTGTTGATTGAATATCAGACACCTAGAATAACTAAATAGCCTCTAAATGATTCTTCCTGCCTTTCCTCTCTTCCTTCTCCAGTCCATCCTTCACACTGTGGTCAAAATAATCTTTCTTATGCATAGATCTGATCATCTGGTCTGAAGCAACTAAATGGCAAAGTGGATAGAGCACAGGACTTGGAGTCAGAAAGACCCGACTTCAAACCTAGCCTCTGATTCTTTTTAGCTGTGTGAGCCTGGCCAAGTCACTTATTCTCTTTGCTTCAGTTTCCTTTACTATAAAATGAGGATAATAATAACATCTATCTTCCATAGTTGTTGCAAGGATCAAATAAGCAAAAAAAATTTAACTCTTACATTCTATTTTAGAATCAATTCAAGTTTGGATTCCAAAGCAGAAGAGCAGCAAGGATTAGGCAATGGGGGTTAAGTGAGTTGCCCAGGATCACCCAGCTAGGAAGTGTCTGAAGCCAAATTTGAACCCAGGTCCTCCCAACTCCAAGGCCTAACACTCAAAATGAGGAAATAGTCATAAAGTGCTTTAGCACAGTACCTGGTACTATATACATGCTATTTTTATTGTCACTCTTCTGCTCAGAAATCTTCAGTGGCTCCTAGGTGACAATCAAATAAATCTCAAACTCCTCTAGCTGACATTTAAGACCCTCCACTCCCTGGTGATCTTCCTTTCTAGAATTACCTCACGTTACTTGCTTTTGTGTATTTTACACTCCAGCCAAATTGTACTACTCTCTCCCAAACATGTCCTCTTCTTTCATGCTTCTATACCTTTAATGCCTAAATCATTTGCCAGCTCTTCCATAAGGCCATCCCTGATTCCTTTTTTGGAATCTCCCAATTAAATAAAATAAATCAAGTGATGAGAAAGATTCCTATGAACTTGGAAGAGGAATTCCCCCAAAGTTTTGATACTTTCCTTGAGTAATAGGATATATGCAGGGAATAAGTGTGACCAGACACAGAGCATAGTGCTTGACACATAGTAGGTTTGTTGAAAATGTGTATCGGGAACAGCTCATACATAAAGAATCCTTGTGGCCAGACCATATGCACAGCCACGACTCTGACACTGCAGGGTTGTAATGTTCACTGGTGGGGTCACTGGGTACCAGCACTTGCTTTCAGATTAGAACATCTTCTATGGCTTCATTCTTTCTGCCACAGTGCTCTCTGCTGGACATCTCTGCTGAACTGCTCTCATCTTTTGGGCTTCTGTGAAGCCTTTTCTGCTCCTCCCACCCTTCCATTCCACTGACATTTGCTGGATTACATCTGCTATTCACTCCATGGGTGTGTCTGAAGGGGGAGGAGCAGGCAGATTTTCTTACTGAACAAATCATCTCAGGAGCAAAACTAAAGAGGCCCAGATGAAATTGGTGGTGCTGGCAGCCTTTGTCCTATTTTCTAACATCAACTAAACTCTTTATGCTCCTTATTAAAAAAAGAAAAAAAGAAAGAAAATGACATAGTTCTTGCCTTCCAGGAGTTTAAAAGCCAATAGATGAGAGAGGTTACAAATATACAAATGAGCTTAAATAGAATGTGTTCAAAGAAGAGTTAGCCAAATGCTAGGAGAATGGGGGGGGGGGGGGGAAGGATTATTTTATTTTTAATGAATTAATGAATTAATTTAGAATATTTTTCCATTTTTCCAAGGTTACATGATTCATGTTCTTTCCCTCTCCTTTTCCCTCCCTCCTCCCAGAGCTGACAAACAATTCCATTGGGTTATACATGCATCACAGTTCAAAACTTATTTCCATATTATTAATATTTGCAATAGAGTGATCATTTAAAACTAAAATCCCCATAATTATGTACCCATTGAACCATGTGATCAATCAGATGTTTTCCTTTTGCACTTCTACTCCCCACAGTTCTTTCTCTGGATGTGGCTAGTGTTCTTTGCTAGGAGAAATTTTGATCCTAACAATAGCTCTGTGTAATGATTAGGCAGGACTGTTAAGGGTAAAATTAGGGTTGTTGATTGAATATATTATACTAGGGGTCACCAGGGATCAAAATTCAATCCCAATAAAATACTCAAGTCAGTTTGGGATTTTTATGGTGGTTTAATTACAATAGAAGGAAGAAATTAAGAAGAAGAGAGAGGAAAGGATATAAGATTTCTCCAGCCTAGCCTAAGTCAAGGGAAGTTCAGAGGCCTTGGACAAGGGGCCTTCTCAGAAGATTAAATCTAGCTCATCCAGCCACAAGGTCTCCTCTGAGATGAGGGGCCTCTTCAGAGGATAGTGCTTTTTAGGAGGTCAAGGAAAAGAGGAATCAGCCTAACCACTCACCAAGGTCGATCAGGGAAGACACCTCACCTAAACCACACTACAGAACCAAAACCCACAAGCATGCCAAAACGCCGCCCAGAACTCCCAAAGTCACAGAGCAAGCTCCCAACAGCAACAAAATACCCAGCGGGGGGGGGGGGGGGTTTGCTGGAGAGAAAGAGAGAGAGAGAAAAAGAGAAAGAGAGAGAGAGAGAGAGAGAGAGAGAGAGAGAGAGAGAGAGAGAGAGAGAGAGAGAGAGAGAGAGAGAGAGAGAAAGTGACGTGAAGTGGTGAAGTGATGTGAAATAAATAGGCAGTTCTTTACATCACTTCCTGTGGCCCATATGTACCAATGATAGCTTAAACTTGGCTTAGGGCAGCCCAGGGGGTCTGTCAGTTGTTTCTGATTTGTCACTTGCTAGCACATGTCAGGCATAGGCCATCCCTCCTCACAGTTAATCCTTAAGTGGGGGTGTATTCATTCCTGGTTGCTAGAATTCTAAAGACTAAGCAGGGTGGAGTAAATCTAAAATTCACAGGGCATAGGGGTTATCTCCATTTTAAAGAGAAGAAAACTGAGACTCATAAAGGCTTTGAGTTGCTTAAAATAAACTGTATTAGACTATTCTAAAAAGCAATAAGAATTTTTTTTAAAAAACCCTTACCTTCCATCTTTTACCTTCCATCTTGGAATCAACAAAGCAGAAGAGTGATAAGAGCTAGGCAATGGGGGTCAAGTGACTTGCCCAGGGTCACGCAGCTAGGAAGTATCTAAGGCCATATTTGAACCCAGGACCTCCCATCTCTAGACCTGGCTCTCAATCCACTAAACTACCCAGCTGCCCCCAGCAATAAGAAATTTTAAAGAAGAGTTCTTTTAAAGATAGGTAGGTGGCTCAATGAATCGAGAAGAAAGCCTAGAAATGGGAGGTCCTGGTTTCAAATATGGCTTCAGACATGCCTTACCTAGGGACCTTCCCATTGCCTCACCTTTACCACTCTTCTGTCTTGGGACCAATATATAGTATTGATTCTAAAGTAAGGGTTTTTAATGCTGTTTTTTTTAAAGAAGAGTTCTCTTGTAAACTAAATCCCAGTTGCCTAATCCTTGCTGCTCAAAGAAGTCTTCCAAATAAAACATTGCTGCACCCTGAGTATGCAGATAATACATTGGGGGTCCTCTCTAGACCTCAGCACTTAATCATGGCCTTCAAATCTGAAGCTTCTTAAGTTTTTTCCTGAAGTTTGGCCACTAGCCACTCCAAGAGTCATCTGTGAGCTGGTAACTTTTGAGATCATAGGACCCGAGCTGGAAAGGACCTCAAAGGCCATCTGGTCCAGTCCTCTCCTTTTACAAATGAGGAAACTGAAGGTCAAAGGGGTAACGTGATTTGGCCAAAACAACATGCCTTTGCTCATCCACCTATCTGGAACTCCTTCAAATCCTGTCCTCTTCCTCTGAACCCAACTGAAACTTATCTATCCTTCAAAGCAAAGCTCATATTACACCTCCCTTGTGAGGCTTTTCTGAAACAGACCAGCCCCCCAATGAACTCTCCTCCCTGAGTTCTTGGACCACTCCCTGTTTTACTGTTTAGTTGAGATTTACCATGTACTCACTTGGAATGTTATCCTTTTCCATGCCCATAGTATGTTTTATTTCTCTAACTATATTATAAGCTCTTAAGAGCAGGGACCATGTCTTCTACCCTGTTTCCCACAGACCCTTCCCCATAGAAGATGCTCAACAAATACTTGTTTATTTGAAAATTCTCATCCACAAATATTTATTTTGGGGCTCGAACTTATCTCTAGCACCTCTCATATGAGAGACCCTAGAATAACTATCCCAAGTTCAAGATAACCTGTGGGTTTGCATCTATTTAAAATCATAGTTCATAAGGCCCCATCAATGTGTTTACCTTTAGTAATCAGGTAAGGACCACAGTTAGTTTAGAGCAGGGAGTCTTAGCCATTTTTTTGGTGAACTGTGGATCCTTTTGACTTCTAGTTAAAGCCTCCTTCTCAGCATAGGTTTTAAAAATAAAAATTGAAATAAATGTTAAATTTTGATTACAGGTTAGTGAAAATAAGGATGTAATTTTTTTTCCTATCTAGGTTCCCAGCCCCTCTGCAATCTGCATTAATTCCTTGGAAGTCTGTGGACCCCACTCTAAAAACATCTGGTTTAGAGCACAGATTTTTTTTTTTTATTGTCCAGCGAAACACAATTCCATATTGGTCATTGTTGTAAGAGTAAACTTATACATAACCAAAACTCCATATACACTGACTCCAAAAGTTCTTTCTCTGGAGGTAGATAGCATTTCCCATCATAAATCTTTCAGGATCATCCCAGATTGATGCATTTCTGAGAGTAGCCAAGTTTTCACAGATAATCATCATCCAATATTGCTGTTATTGTGTCCAATGATCTCCATGTTCTGCTTATTTCACTCTGCATTCTGAAGATCTTTCCAGCTTTTTCTGAAATCATTCTACTTATCATTTTTATAGCACAATAGTATTCCATCACCAACACAAACCACAGTTTGTTCAGTCCTTCCCCAATTGATGGTCATCCTCTCAATTTCCAATTCTTTGCCACCACAAAAAGAGTGGCAATAAATATTTTACAAATAGGTCCTTCCCCCCCCTCTTTTTTTTTATTATCTCTTTGGGATACAGACCCAGTAGGAGCAAAGATGTTTAATGAAAAAGCATAGAAAGAAAAGTATCATTACAACATTGCCCAGTAAACCTCAGGTACACCCTCCCATAAATCCACATACTGTGACCAAAGTACATACATGGAAAGGCACATATTTATAGGGAACACATATGAGTCAGCATATGAATGGAAAGGAACAGTATGCTTTGGTTCACAAAGCCTATTGATGATAGTATCATGCTATTTAGTGAACCTGGTCCTTGCTAAGCACTGTCTTGGCAGTCAAACATTTGATTAGCACCTACAATATACTTGGATACCATGCTACATGCTAGAGTTACATTGTTGTTGTTCAGTCATTTCAGTCCTGTCTGACTCTTCTCCAACCCTTTTGGGGTTTTCTTGGCAAAGACACTGGAGTAGTTTGCCATTTCCTTCTCCAGCTCATTTTCCTGATGAGGAAAGTAAAACTACTTGCCCAGGGTCACACATTTAGTAAGTGTCTATAGCCAGATTTGAACTCAAGTATTTCTATCTCTAGGTCCTGTGCTCTATCCACTGTGCTCTCTAACTTCTAAAAAAGGTAAAATCAGACCTTTCCCCCCCCCCCCCCCAAATAGCTGGCAATAGTTCCCCTGGACAGACAGAAATATAAGGTCCCCTTCCTGTCCTTTTATTTAAGTACCTGTACTCTCCAAGCTTTTGTTGGAAACGTCTATTCTTCTGAGTCTTTATACTCCTGTCCCTTCAACTGGGTACTTCAATTTATCTATTGGATATTGACTTTTGGAGTTTCCAGGAGACAAAAAGCACTCATATGTAGACTAGCCTTGATCCATTCTTAGGGGCTATAGACTAAATCTAAACCCACATCAGAATAATTCCTTTAGGAACTGGAGGGAATGTGAACCACACTTTTCTTGTTCAGTTGTTTAATTCACTCTTCAGTCCAACTCTTTGTGATCCCTTTTGGGGTTATCTTGACAAAAATAATGGAGCATTTTGCCAAGTCATTTTCCATATGAGGAAAGTAAAGCAAGCAGAGTTAAAGTGACTTGCCCGGGGTCTCACATCTAGTAAGTGTCTAAGGCCAGATTTGAACTCAAGAACATGAGTCTTCCTGATTTCAGGCCTAGCACTCTATCCATTTCACCACCTATCTACCCATAAACCACACTAGTCAGGCCCTTTTTTCACCTTAACTATGGTCATAAACCTTTTGATCTTTTTTCTATCCATTTTTTCATCCCACAACCAAAAGAGAACTGAACTCTCTCAATCCTTCCACCTACCTGATTACAAAGGAATTCAAAATTTAGTAAAAATAAGGATGTATTTTTTTCCATCCAAGTTCATGGATCCCCTGGAATCTATCTCTGGACTCCTAAGGTTAAGGAGACCCATTCTAGAAGGTAGTTAGGAAAAAAGAAGGGATTGCTGGACATGTAATGGGGGAGGGAAGGAGCAATGGGATATAGTTTTTTTTGTTGTTGTTTTTTTATTAAACCCTTACCTTCCGTCTTAGAGTCAATACTGTGTATTGGCTCCAAGGCAGAAGAGTGGTAAGAGCTAGGCAATGGGGGTCAAGTGACTTGCCTAGGGTCACACAGCTGGGAAGTGTCTAAGGTCAGATTTGAACCTAGGACCTCCCGTCTCTAGGCCTGACTCTCAATCCACTGTGCTACCCAGCTGTCCCCTGGGATATAGTTTTAAAAAAACAACATTGGATTTGGAACCAGGATTGAGGAAAGGAGAGAGGAAAACCCAAGCATTGAGCGCCTACTATGTGCCAACTCTGTGCTAATCACTTTCCAAATAATGATCTGATTTCATCCTCACAACAACCATGTAAGCTAGATGCTATTATTATTTTACAGTTAAAGAAACTAAGACAGAAAGAGGTTAAATTACTTGGTCAGGGTCTCAGGCTAGGAAGTGTATGAAACTGAATTTGAATTGGGCTTCCTGACTCCAAACCCAGTGCTTTATCTACTGTACTTCCTTGATGCTGTGATATAGCATGATGTAGTGGGAAGAAAACTGGATTTGGAATCAGAAGATCTATGTTCAAATCCTCCCTCTGCTTTTTACCAGATGTATGACAGTGGATAAGTCATTTGACATCTCTAGATCTCCTAAGATTTATATAAGAATGAGCAAAGAGATACTCTAATTTAACCTGCACATATTGCATGCAGATGAGGAAACTGAAGCCCAAAGACCATGAGTTTTCCAAGACATGATACCTGACTGATTTCTCAGGAAATTGAATTGAATTTGACTCAATTTCTTCATCTGTAATATGAGGATCATTATATTTATGTTTCTTTATAAAAATTTATTATGAGAAATAAACAAGGACAGATATGCAAGATAGAGCACCAGACCTAGAGTCAGGAAGACAAGTTCTAATCAGGAACCAGACACTTCCTAGCTAGGTGACCCTGGGCAAGTTGCTTAACTCTGTTTACCTCAGTTTTCTCATCTGTAAAATGAGCTAGAGAAGGAAATGGCAAGCCACTCCAGTATCTTTGCAAAGAAAACCCTAAAAGGAATCATGTAGTGTCTGAAACACCTACACAACAAATATGTAAGATATTTAATTATTATAGCTAGCATTTATAAAATACTTTCAGATTTGCAAGCACTTTACAAATGTCCTCTCAGATCCTTACAACAACGTTGGGAGGTAGGTGCTGTTATTAACCCTGTTTTACAAGGAAACTGAAACAGAGGTCAAGTGACATGCCCAGGGTCTCACAGTAAGGGTCTGGGGCAAGATCTGAACTCAGCCCTTCCCAAGTCCACATTCAGCACTGTCCTCTGTGCTAAATGTCTCAGTGAACTTAATATATAAGAGAAATCTCCTTTGTTGGGGGATGGGGGCAGGAAGCAGCTTTAGGATTTCAAATGCCATTCTTTGTATTGCAAGTGAAATTTGGACTGCGCGCTGTCTTCCCCAGTTCCCCATCCCAATCTGCTGCCATTGCCCAAATCCCTTGATAGCCTGGTCTTGAGGAAGAAGTACAGTTCTACCTCACTATATCCTGGCTTCACTATATGGCTAGTTTTATATGTATATATATTATATATAATTCTATATAGTGGAGTTACATTTACCAGGGCACACTATTGGCTGATGGAATGAAAGGCGACCAACCACAGCACAGTGTTCTGTATCCTGGGCACTGATTGGTTCAGGGACTGTAGGTTAATAAGAGTGTGGGAAAGGTTTATAGGGGAGTGGGAAGGGCTTATGAAGTCTTAAAACATATATAAATAATAAAATAAATATAGCACTGCGCCTTCTGGAATTTTCATCTAGGGGGGCAGGGGTCTCTGGTATGTAACTCCCGCGATAGGTGAGGGGTCACTGTATTTGACTCCCCTTAGGCTTCGGTGCACCTGCGGTCCCCTAGAGTTTGAGATTTTTCTTCCCTTCCCTCACTAGCTACCATCTTCTTTGGGCAGCAATTTAGGGGAAAGTCAGGACGGGGAGGAAAGGAGGGCACCTATGCCAGAAAGGAGTCAGACTTACTGAAAGGGGGGTGGGGTGGGAAGGGGGAAAGGAGGAAGATCAGGAGCGTTGTTGGGTGGTTTGGGCAGAGAGGGGAGAAAGGAAGAGAGCTCCCGTACGAGAAGACAAGTTCATAGTTCCTGAAGTGGGAGTCAAAGGAGATGGAGCACCTGAGAGGGTGAAGGCTGGAATAAGTTAACCGTGGCCTTGTTCATGTACTGCATGAAGGATTATGACTAGCATGCCTACCTAATATTAACTGGGAACATGTGACCTCGGAGTGGGGGGATCCAAGCCAGGCTCTCGATGGGAGAGAATGTATATGAGGCTCTAAGCCCCCAGTTACCATAGCACACATATTAATCCAAGTAGGGAATTGTGTAACTCTGTGGGCGAGTGGGTGAATTTAGGTGAATGAGTGTGTGTGTGTGTGTGTGTGTGTGTGTATGCACATGCATGCCTGTTCCTGAGTATCTATAGGAGTTTGAGACCTGTAATTTCATTGATTTATAGAATTCCTAGTGAGGAAACCTCTCTGCCAGTGTAAATCAGGCATCATGAGGATTCCCTAGACAGAAATTTGAAGGGTTAAATGATTTGTCTGGGGGTCACTCAAGGGTATGAATCAGAGGCAGAACTTTTACCCAAGATCCTCTTGACTTGAGGCTAGCTATTTATCCATTATGACACCCTGCCTTTCTTACATAGTGATACCATTCAAAATTCAGTGCATGAATTTAAAAAATGTTTAAAAGGTTTTTTTTGTTTTTTTTTTTAATGTTGAGAAGCAGTTAGGTAGCACAGTGGCTAGAGTGCCAGGCCTGGAGTCTGGAAGACCTGGACTCAGATCTGGCCTCAGACACTTCCTATCTGTGTGACCCTGGGCAAGTCAATCACTTAACCCCAATTGCCTAATCCTCACCACTTTTCTGCCTTAGAATTGATATCAAGATAAGGGTTTTTTTGTTTTGTTTTAAAACCCTTACCTTCTGACTTGGAATTATTATTGTGCTTTGGTTCCCAGGCAGAACAATAGGAACTAGGGAATGAGGGGTTAAGTGACTAGCACAAGGTCACATAGCTAGGAAGTGTCAGAGGTCAAATTTGAACACAGGACATCCTGTTTCTAGGACTGGCTCTTAATCCTCTGAATTACTTAGCAGCCCCCAGAACTGTGTTGGCTAACCTACAGCATGCATGCTGGAACTTACCAGAAGGGGCTGCTCCCTTCCCCCTCTCTATGCATACCTGAGGACATTTCTTACATGACCAGTCCCTTTGCCTAGCAGCCGAATGGGAGCGCTTCCTCCCTCTGTCTGGGGTAAGGCAGGGTTGGGTGACAGGGCTTACAAGTGGTGTGAGGGTTGCAGTTTGGGCACTCAGACTAAAAAGTTCACCATCACTGCCCTAGAAAGTAGATGTTTGAAAATGCCATTGGGTTGTCCTCTAAGCCAAGAAGATCAGAAGCCAGGTTCTACTCCCAAAGCTGACATTTAACTGACGGTGTGACCCAATGTAAATCATTTAATATATCTGTGCTCTAGGTAACTCTCTAAGGCTAGAAGTTTCCAAGAGAGTGCCAACTTGCATTAGTAGAGGGAATTTCTTATCTTCCAGTTCCTTCTGTATCAATGAAATCACAGATTCAGTCCCTGCCCCTCTGAAAAATTTGTTGAGTTGAATTTAAAAAAAATTTTATTTTCCTTATTTTTTGTTACATCTTAAAGTTCTGAGCTGTCTCCCGCCCTGCACTAGAGAAGTGTTGAATTGAACCTATTTATTTTTTAAACCCTTGCCCTTTGTCTTAGAATAGATACTAAATATGGATTCCAAGGCAGAGGAGCAGTAAGTTAGGCAAAAGTGACTTGTCCTGGGTCACACAACTAGGAAGTATCTGAGGCCATGTTTGAACCCAGGACCTGCTGTCTCTAAACCTGGTTCTCTAAATAGTGAGCCACCTAGCCACCCCCAGTTGAGTTGAATTTAAAAAGCACCAGTTCCCATTAGAGTTAGTGACTCTATGAATAAGAACATGTGTAATAAGATATGTATGTGCATGGGTATAAGGAGGAACTGTGTTCATATGGAGTAGGGGGCATGGGGTTCCTATCCTGGTCATGGGTTCCTTCAAAATTTTCTCAAAGGGAAGATTCCTAGATTTCTTGGAGCTAGGGAGGAAAGTGAGGCTGTGTTAAAAACTCAATGAGGCGTGACTTTGAATCACAGGTTAATGGAAGGGCCAGGAAGAGGATTTAGGGAAGTAAGTGTTGCTTTCTCAAGGTATGAGAACCTGGTGCTGCAGCCACATGCCCCTACTATTCTCGATGATAGTTCTCATCAGTAAAATGGGGAGGCTACTACTTCCCTACCCATTATGAGCACCACCACCCAAATGTGCTTAAGACTGTTGGACAGCAACACCCAGGACAGTCATATTCAAAGCCTTTAGCAGGCATTCCACCTGGAAGACAGTGTCATCTTTTTCATCCAGATGTCTTCATGAACCTGTATCCTTGCAGGAAAGTGATCTTCTGTCAGCAGCAACTTACTTGAGCCATTCTCACAGCAGATCCTCCTATCATCTTACAGGCTAAGGCAGATGCTGATTCAGGGAACATTCAGAGCAGAATCAACAAAAAAAAAATGCATCTTTTGTGTGCCTATGGAAGGGAAGCCTTCTGGTCCTGGGGACAATTGACTGGGCCAAAGAATTTTCCTTTGAATTGACCAAGTTCTTTAATTAGGGTACCTAGGTATCTCTGTGGGTAGAACATTGGTCCTAAAAGTCAAGGAGACCTGACTTCAGATCCAGCCTCAGACACTAGTCATGTGGCCCTGAACAAGTCACTTTACCCTATATGCCTCAGTTTCCTCATCTATCAAATGAGAAGGAAATGGCAAACCATTCCAGTATTTTTGCCAGGGAAACCCCAAATAAGGACATGAAGTGTTGGATGTGACTGAAACACCTGATCAAATTCTTTAACTGGTATTCAGATTGCTTCTGGGGAAGGCTGCTCCTCAGGGAGGTAGAGAAACTTCTGCTGGGACTTACTGGAAATACATGCAGAGGGCATAGAAGGCTTAATCTTAAAACACTAAAAATTAGATTATAAATTTAACTAACACCAAATAAAATGGACATTTTTGTATTCATAATAGAACAGAAAAAAAGGAGAATTGTACATATAAATGTAGTTCTCTATTACATAAAGCTTGATTTTCTTTTAGAAGTATATATTATATTCAACCTGTAGCTTTTGAAGCTGTCCTGTTAGTCTGTTTTTCTTTGACTTTCCTTTTTCTTTACATTAAAAAATGTTTCTTTTATTTTATTTTCTTCTTTTCTTTTTCCTCTTCTTCTTTCTCTTCCCCCTCCTACTCTTTTCTTCTTCCTCTTCTTCTTTATCCTCCTCCTCCTTCTTGTTCAAAACCTTGTTTCATTCTTGTCTTCTGTGATTTTTCTGAAACAATCCATTGTGTGATCCTATAGAAGCATAATATTCCATTATATTCATATGGCATAATTTCTTCAGTCATTCTCCAAAAGATGGGCAATTATGACATCTTAAATATGTCTGACAGTCTTGGGGACAACAAGAAGCCCCTTCCTTCCCAATACATGGCTGGGTCAATATGACTGCCTAGACTAGAGCTTCTTGACTTAATTTAAACTTTCATGTGGGTCAAGTGGCTTCTTAAAATTCTGGCCCCCAAATTCTGTCATTCTCAACAAAGATCTCAACCAAAGGGAACACCCAACCCAGTTTCATAGTCTAGAGGAGAAGCTGTTTATAACTTCAGCTTAAAATCTGATGTTTTTCAGCATGGGATAGTAGAGCTAAGAAGTAAATTATTTCACAATAAATATCCCGTTTCATTATTAATTTTCCACATACCATCATACCATCCCTATTACTGTAGGGGACCATATAATATTTCCAGTCCTTCAGGCTTGCAAACTAGGAGTCATCCTGGATTCCTCACAACCACTTATCCCCACCCCTTCATTCCCTTCTAGGCTATTTGTGTCAACCTATGGTAGAGCCTCCCACGCTACTCAGGTCTGATCAGCCACAATTTGACACATTGTACACTAACCCCAACATAGTGATGTCATTTTAGTCCTCTTTGAGTACAAAGGACAACACCCAACCCCCCCATATCTAACCTGTTTGCCAAGATCTGTCAGCTTCACTTTTGCAACATCTCTGCAGGCAATAGGGAGCCATGGAAATCCACTGAGTAGGAGAGATGGACATGGTCAGACCTGCACTTTAGGGAAATCACTTTGATGGCTTAATTTTGAAAGATGGATTGAAGTGGGGAGAGACTTAAGGCAGGCAGACCCACCAGCAAATAAACTAGTTTAGGCATGAGGTGATGAAGGTCACAGAAAATTTCATGGAGTCATTTAAAGTATTATCATTATATTAAAGTATTATCATCTCTGCTAGCCTCTTCCATTATCATGTTATTTTGAGGTAGCTAAGTGGCATACTGGATACAGTGTTGGATTTGGAGTCAGGAAGATCTGAGTTTGAATCTCCTCAGTCACCTACTAGCTGTGTGACTGAACAAATCACCTCATCTCTCTCAGTCTCACTTTTCTCATATGTAAAATGTATTATTAGCACCTACCTCCCAGGGTTATTGTGAGGATCAAATGAGAATTGCTAGCTATTGCTATTTATCTATACACCACCACCCCCTCCCCAGGTTTCTGGGGTAGAAATGCCTTGAAACTAGACTAAGAGATAGGGAAGTATCTTGAAACAATAAAATGGGTTGCATCATTTGAGTGGGGAGGTGGAGACAGCACTGGAGTGTGTGTTGGCAGGCAATAGAGATTATGAAGAACACAGCATCAAAAACTGAGGAGAATTTGAGTAAAATGACAGAATGTTGAAGATTTTTTAAAAAGAGGGAATAAGAGAAAAAATTAGCTAAGATTCTTGTAAGGACCAGAAATGTAAGGGGTTAATATAAAAGGTTGTACTGGATTATTTAAGAGTAGGGTCACCAGGAACTTTAATCAATTCCAAATGATTTTTTTAGCAATTTATTTATAAAATATAGAGTCAAAGTAAGAAAATTAGAGAGAGGATGGGGTAAGATATCTGATCTACACACTAAGTATTTTGCTCTGACCCCTGGCTCAACTGAGGCAGGGCTAGGGCTAATTAATCCTTAGCTGGAGGGGCCTCAGTCTTGAGCCAAGGACCTGGGAATGCATGAAGCCTTTCTCAAGAGGGTTGCCCTCTACTGAGGCTAATCCCTTCAGAAATCCAGGAAAGGAGTCAACCTTTTTCACTCACCCCACATGGTAGTTCTAAGGGAAAAGTCCAAGAGCAGTCTGAGTTCTCAAGCTGGAGCTCCTTCAAGATCAAGTTGAAGATGAAAGACCTCTTCACAGGAAGTTCTTGGAATTTTTAAAGGCCATTCCTTTTCGTCCTGTGACTTCCTTCCATTTTACATGAACCAATTACAGCTAAAGTTTTGCTTACAACTGGGGCAGTCAGTTGATTCTGATTTCTCACCCACTATTCCACACACAGACCTCCCCCACTCAAGTGTAGTGGGGTGTATACGCTTCTGGTGATTAAATCTAAAAATGGGCAGGGGAAAGTTAATCCTCACAATCCTCCCTGTGGTCATTTGGGAGACTAGTCTCTCCAACTGATCATTTGACATAATCATCTTGTACCCCTAAAAATTTTCTAACTATGGGAGCATACAATATTGCACCTTCTAAGGGGAAATTACAATAGTTAGAGATAAGAGGGAAATAGAAGAGAGAGAAGCAAAACCAATGTTTTGCTAGGCACATTGACAAAAAGCTAATTAGGGGGCAGCAGTCCCCTTTGGCATAAGAATGTACATGGAAAATAAATGTTCAACTCCCTTTAGTTCAATCAATTGCACCCAAAAGTTAATTCTGGATCTTCTTGATGCCATGTAGGTTTCTGCAGGCATCTTTCTACAAACAATTCATTCTCTGGATTCAAAGAGTTAGTTAACAAGCTTCTTTCCCTGAAATTTTTCTCAAACAAAATTTTAAATCTTGGATTTTTTATGAAAATACAATACAGTACAATTCTTTTTCTGATACTAAATACTTGTTGGACTAGATGGTGTGGAGGTCCCTTCCAACCCTGAGACTCCATGTTTCTGTGAAGAGAAGGATAGAAGAATTGAGAAGAAGGGAGAGAAAGGGGATAGTGTTGTGGGAGGTGTGAGGAGAAGAATGATAGGGTGAAGATAGGAGGAAGAGAAAAAAGATGGGATGGAAATGGAGAAGAGACATGGCCTAAGATCTGAGCAAAAGAGAGATGAGATAGGTGTGGTACTCCAGAAAGCATTTAATGAGTGAATTCTGAAAACTGTCATTATACTTTACATTCATATAGCTCTTTACAGTTTTCAAAGTCCTTTTATATATTCATTATTTGACTTAATTTTCACAGAAATTCTTCAAAGTAGATACAAAAGGTTCCCATTTTATCCAAAGGGAAACCAAAGCTCAGGGCTATTACAGAAATTAACCAAGATCATTTAGAGAGTTAGTAGTTAGAGCTAAGATTAGAATTTATCCATCTTTATTCCTAATCTAGTGTCATCACCACTTGAATCAGCCACTGCTGACTTTATTAATAGCACAGCTCTCTAGGAGGGGTCCTTGACTATTCCTGGGCACCTCTTCATTTCCTCAGGTTTCTACCTCACCTGGTCCCAGGTTACCCCAGGAAGAGGAGGAGGTGCCACTGTCCTCCAGTACCAGGAACCAAGCTGGTCTCCGACGACATAAGCGCCGTGGCATATCCCAACCAATGAACCCAACCCAACAAAGGCCAAAGGATGGTGAACCCCCTACTACCCAGGAAACTTCTCCCTTCCTGTTGGAACTTCAGAGCCTTCCTGGGTTGGCTGATGTAGACCTCAGTGCCCAAAACCCCAACATCCAGGTGAGTATTTGGGAAGGTGGTTTAGAGAATAGAGGACTGATGGGATGGGGTGAGATAGGGGAGAGATAGAACTCATCTGGGAGGCAGTATGGTGAAGTAGGAGTCCTGGGTTTGGAATTAGGAACCATGACCCCAGATTTTGAATCTTGACTGCCATCTACTACCTGTACAAACTTGAGTAAGTCCCTTTGCTTCCCAGGGCCTCGATGTCCTCATCTGTAAAATGAGCTGCTTCAACTAGATGACCTCCAAGGTCCCATCCAACTCTGAGTCTATAATCCTATGATCCTTTGACCACAGGTGTCATCACTCAAATAGCCACCTTAGTGCTTTGGAGGATGATGGAGTTAAGATGGAAGGGGTAGAATCCTTAAAGTTCTTTCCAAGTTTCAGCCTTATGGTCAATGCTTCTAGTAATAAAGGATAGAGTACTCTCCCCTCCCATCTCATACAAGTACGTTTTGTTCAGAAATGGATAACTTTATGCTCATTCACATACTTATAATGCTTTGAGATTTGTAAAGGGTTTTCTTTGTTCCTCTCTTATGAAATAAGTAGTACAATTTTTGTTGTGGGAACTCAGAGTTTAATTGACTTCCTCAGAATCACAAAACAGAACTATTGGTCCCAAGACTGAAACTCAGGTCTTCTGATTCCAAATCCAGTACTCATGTTGCCACCCAGACCTGCCTCAAACTATAAGCACTTGAAAATGTAGTTTCTCAGGGGGCAGCTGGGTAGCTCAGTGAATTAAGAGCTAGGCCTAGGGACAGGATGTCTTAGGTTCAAATCTGGCCTCAGACACTTCCCAGCTGTGTGACCCTGGGCAAGTCCCTTAACCCCCATTGCCAAGCCCTTACCAATCTTCTGCCTTGGAACCAATACACAGTATTGATTCCAAGATGGAAAGTAAGGGTTTAAAAAAAAAGAAAATATAATTTCTCAGCCTGGGAAAACTTGAGAAATGAATAAATTTGGGCCATCTACCTTTCAATACCAAAAGGCTTCCCAGCTCCTATTTACATCCAGAAATAGGGAAGACAACACACAGGAGTAGAGAACTTTTCAAATCCTTTGCCCCTCCAGTCCTATGGAGGCTGATCTTGGCTCAGCTTCATTTTTCCCCTGAGGTCAGAAATGTAGAATCCCAGTGCAGGCCACATGGAAAAGAATGCAGACTTTGTTTCCCTTTCAGCCCTAAACTGAGTATAGCTGGCCAGAATGGAGATAGGGAGAAGGGCTGAGGGAATGTGACTTGGGTATTCAGTTCTTCCTGGGTAGGCTAGAACTTGGCATAAGGAGGGAGCCATCAAGCAGAGAGCAACTTAGATGAGGTGGATTTGAATTTTGGTAACTTCAACCATGACCTAAAAACCCCAAAAGCAGTACTAGCCATGGGTTTAAGTTATCCATGGAGTTAAGATGAAGGAGGTAGGATCACTAAAGCGCCTATCAAATTTCACCCCTTGGACCTGTGCTTTTTTAGAAAAGGTGGGCAGAAATTCCACAATGTAATGTAACATAATATAATTAATGTAGTTTTATAAGATAGTTCTGTTATGTTATTCTATACTATAATGATATAATATTCTAATATATTCTATTATTATTTATTTTATTAGTGTTATTGTTATACTACATATAATTAGAAGACATTATTATATATTCAATAGTATACTTATATCACATTGTATTACATATTATAAATATTACATATCATATTATACCATATCATATAAAATATTTATCACCTTCCATTATTTTTAGAAGCCTTTTAAAAAAAAAACCCTTACCTTCCACCTTAGAATCACTTCTGTGTATTGGTTCTAATACAGAAGAGTGATAAGGGCTAAGCAATGGAGGGTTAAGTAGCTTGCCCAGAGTCACACAGCTTATAAGTGTCTGAATCCAGATTTGAACCCAGGACCTCCCATCTCTAGACCTGGCTCTCGGTCCACTGAGCCAGCTAGCCACTCCCATAAACACTTTCTTAGTATAATGGGGAGAAAAAGCCAGAGATCTGAAATTAGAAGCCCTTGGTTTGAAACCTGTTTATCAGTTACCCTCTTCTAAGCTTCAAATTCCTCATTTATAAAATAAAGAGATTGGACTCTCTAGGATCCCTAATGCCTTGCAATCTCATTTTTTCTTCTTAATTATGCCCCATGAGGTAGATAGAGCAGGCAACATTATAATCTCTATTTTGTAGATAAGGAAATGTTGGCCCAGAAGAATCAGTATTTGGTTTTTTTTTAAAACTCTCACCTGCTATCTTACAATTAATACTGAGCATTAGTTCCAAAGCAGAAAAACAGTAACAACTCAGCAATGGAGGTTAAGTGACTTGGAAGTGTCTGAGACCATATTTGAACTTAGGGCCTCCCATCTCTAGGTCTGACTCCCAAACCACTGAGCAACCCAGCTGCCCTGGGAGTCATGTTTTTATCTAGGTCCCAAAGTTTGTTAAGGACAGAGTCATGACTAGACTCCCAGCTCTCTCCCAGATTCAGGCTTTTTCAACTGGGCTCTGTTGGACTTTATCTTGAACAGTGCTCCCAACAGATGAAAAATGGAGGCCATTTCTTCTGTATTTGCCCTAGAAACATTCATTATGTTCAAGCCAATGGGGTTAGACGAAAGGATTGGGGCTGAGAACTCTTCCTTCCCCTCCTGTCTTTAAAGGTTAAAGGAGAACGTTACATTCATTCCTGTTCCTCTGAACATTTTCCTCTTGTTCCCTCTTATTGGAAGTGAACATAAGGGAGATGAGATAGAAAGAGCACTGGATGTCTGGGTTCTAGCCTTGCCTCAACTGTTGACCAGCCTTAGCTAAAGTTAACTATGTACCTCAATTTCCTCATTTTTAAGATGGAGATAATAACACCAGATCATGTTTGTCTAGCATTTGGGGGTTTACAAAGAACTTTTCTCACAATAATTCTCAAGATAGACAGTACAGATATTTTCATTAAAATAGCTAATAAAAGCTAGCATTTAGAGAGTATTTTACAACTACAGCAATTATTATTGGGTTAAAATATAGCCAGAGGTTTCAGAACAATGGAAAAATGCAGTGAAAATTCAAACAATACAACCATTTCCCAGGATTTCTTATTCAAACTAATTGGGGCCCTCACAATGACTCTGGGAGGTAGGTACTATTTTACAGCTGAGAGAACTGAAGCAGACAGATTATGCGATTTTCCCCAAATCACAGCACAAGTGCCCAATTTTTGTCGATGAAGAAACTGAGCCTATGAGAAGAAAGTGAGACTGATATGCTAAGAGGTATTCCAATACTGGTGTGGCCACTGCTAAGGCCTGAAAATATGAGAAAAAAACACCATTCTTTAGGAAGGGTAATAATAATATCACCTTAGTTAATAATACCATATTCACATAACACTTTCCTCCTAGCATCTTCACCTCAATGAATGTGAAAAAGGCAAGTTGCTAGAGTAGAAAGAATACCAGGTTTGGTGTCAGAGGAAATGAGTTCAAATTCTGACTGCCATTTCCTACCTGTGTGAGCTTAGCAAATTGAGCATTTATTAGTCAACTATTCTGTGCCAGGAAGAGAGGCATCCTGGCCTAGTGGAAGAGAATTGACCCTAGAGTCAGGGAAAGCCAGGTTCAAATCCCACCTCTGACTAGGCACCTGTCAGGGACTTTGAGGTTTAAAAGTTACCTGTTTTTAGTGGTAGAAGGAATTTCTTCACCCAGAAGACCCTGCACCAGTGAAATCACAGGTAAATCCATCAATAAATATTTATAAGCTCATAACTATGTACCAGGCACTGTGTTAAGTGCTGGGGAGACAAAAATAAAAGATGGCCACTGCCCTCCAGGAGCTCACAAGCTAGTAGGAAAGACAACATGCACATATATATATATATATATATTATATATATATATAAGCAAATTATATACAGAATAAGAAATAATTAACAGAGGAGAGGCACTAGAATTAAGAGGAGTTGGAAAAGGCTTCCTATAGATGTAATTTGATTTGGGACTTAAAGGAAGCCCAGAAGGTTGGTAGGTAAAGTACAAGAGGGATGAGGCATGACCATAGAAATGCCCAGAACCAAACGATTTAATGTCTTGTTCATGGTATAACCAAGAGGCTACTGTCACTGTATTGAAGAATATATAGTGGGAGAAGGGAGGTCCCAGGTTCAGATTTGACTTTAAACACTTCCCAGCTGTGTGTCCCTGGGCAAGTCACTTAACCCCCATTGCCTAGCCCTTAAAACTCTTCTGCCTTGGAACCAATACAGTACACAGTATTGATTCTAAGACAGAAGGTAAGGGGTTAAAAAAAAAAAAAGAATACATGGTAGGGAGTAAGGTTCAAGAAGACTGGAAAGGTAGGAGGTGGGTAGATGATGAAGGACTTTGAATACCACACAGGAGACAGGGAGCTATTTCTTGTTTGTTTGTTTGTTTTTTATCTACATTAAAAATCCATTTAAAAAAATGTTCCAAGCATAGTTCTAGACAATCCACTGTCTCTTAACTTCAGATCCCTCATATGGAAAAAGAGGGAGTTGAACTACATGATGTTTCCAGCTCAAAATCCATGATCCTGCAGGTATCTTGCCTCCTTTATAGGGTTACTATGAGGCATAAATGAGATTCTGTGTTTGAAAGTATTTTATAAATGGTAAAGTATTATACCATTACTATTGTTGTGGACAGAAGTGGCAGTTTTGCTGCTGAGATCTCCCTGACTGCCCAACCTGGCATCCCTCCACCCAGGTGACCATTGAGGTGGTAGATGACCTGCAGGCTGAGATGGAGATGGACTTGTTGACAGAAACCAGTGATTACTGGTCCTTGGGCTCCCCCAGCTGGCTTCCTGCCAAAGAGCTTTTCTGGCCTCTGTTCTGGGGCTATTCAGAGGGTAAGGAGGGAGGATCTGGGCCCCAGCCAGAGGGGAAAGCCCTCAAAGAGGAAGAGGGAAAGGAGGAGGCCAGTGAAGAAGACTATGCTATAGAGTATGAGGAGGAAGAAGATGAAGATGAAGAGGGAGAGCCTATGCTGAGTGGAGTAGGAAGCAACTGGAATCAAAGGTGGCCAACACCAACAAAGACTTGGGACTTCATGGAGAAATACAACTATGGTGAGTATACCATGTACAGGGACAGTGTATACCTTAAGACATTCCAGGAAGGAAAGGGAAGTCTGAGAGAGAAAGCAGAGTGTCATAGAAAGGGGGCAAAGCTAGAGGGAATCATCTTTTCTGTGGCTTGAGCATAAAATAATAATAATAATAATTCATTTGTTCAAATGATTTTTTAAAACACTTACCTTCCATCTTAGAATGAATACTGTGAATTGGTTCCAAGGCAAAAGAGTGGTAAGGGCTAGGCAGTTCAGGTTAAGTGACTTGCCCAGGGTCACACAGCTAGGAAGTGTCTGAGGCCAGATTTGAACCTTAGTCCTTCCAACTCCATGCCTGGCACTCTACCTATTTTGCTACCTAACTGCCCTTGTTCAAATGATTCTTGAGTTCACATGAACCTATGATTTGTGTAGTCTTAGGCAAGTTACCTAATCTGTTTTGGCCTCAGTTTGTAAAATGAGGGGGTTGGTCTGGATGAAGTATAAAGTCCCTTCCAGTTCTGGTTCTACAGTGTTTCCACCAAGCCAAATCACAAGTCCTCTGTGCCATTGTAGATAGAATCAAGAATTGGAGAGAAGGACCAAACCAGTGATTTAAATGATATAAGGAACTTCTGAGACAAATAATTCCCTTTACCAGTCAGGTCCACCCTTCTCTGTAACTTGTAATCTAAGAAAGTTACCTAGAGTCTTTTTTTAAAACCCTTACCTTTTGTCTTAGAATTGACATGAAATATCAGTTCCAAGTCAGAACAGTAAGGGTTAGGCAATTGGGGTTAAGCAACTTGTCCAGTTTCATACAGGTAGAAAGCATCAGAGGTTATATTTAAACCAGGACCTCCTGTTTCCAAGTCTGGCTCCCTATCCACTGAGCAATCTAGACCCTTACTTACAGTATTAAAAAAAAAACAAAAAAACAAAAAAACACCTTACTTTCTGTCTTAGAATTGACACAAAGTATTGATTCCAAGGCAGAAAAACAGTAAGGGCTAGGCAACTAGGGTTGTGATTACCTAGAGAATAGATGGGTTAAATGATTTGCCAAAGGTCACCTAGCCATATGAGTCAGAGGCGGAATTTAATCCAAAAACACATGACCTAAACATCTAAGTGGGACCCAAACCAGATTAAAATATAACTGGAAAAATATCTAACAAAATAAAGAAAAATACAATAAAATTGAGATAATATTACATTTTAAAATTAAGTCAAGGGGAAAGCTGAATGGCTCAGTAGATTAAGAGCCAGGCCCAGAGACAGGAGGTCCTAGGTTCAAATCTGATCTCAGACACTTTCTAGCTGTGTGACCCTGGGCAAGTCACTTGATCCCCATTGCCTAGCCCTTACCACTCTTCTGCCTTAGAATTATTGATTCTAAGATGGAAGGTAAGGGTTTAAAAAAATTAAGTTAAATTAAGTCAATATGTGCCTGTAAGGATCCTTAAAATGGTTGAGTGGCCATGATTCTATTCAAGTTTGATAGCACTATACTACACTTTGAATCAGAGATGGCCTCTTTATTTAAGAGCTGCAGAGGTTAAAAAAAAAAACAGAGGAAAAAAACCCTTCATTTATTGGCTGACCTTGTGGTGATGAGCCACTCCAGAGGGAGTGATTTGTTTAAGTCCCTGAAGTCATTGGCAAAGGTGCAATCAGAATCAATCAGTAAACAAATATTTATTAAATGCATTCTCTGATGGGCACTGTACTAAGAGATATAAAGAAAAAATACCCAGACCAAAAAACAAAACAAAACAATTACTTCTCTCAAGAAGTTTACATTCTGGGGGCAGCTGGGTAGCTCAGTGGATTGAGAGCCAGGCATAGAGATAGGAGGTCCTGGGTTCAAATTTGACCTCAGACTCTTCCCAGCTGTGTGACCCTGGGCAAGTCACTTAACCCCCATTGCTTAGCCCTCACCATTCTTCTGCCTTGGAACCAATACACAGAAGGTAAGGGTTTATTTAAAAAAAAAAAGAAGAAGAAGTTTACATTCTGTGACACTGGTATATGACCAATGAGATCTTATCTCTGAGCAAATAAGTAGGGAATGTTCCTAGAGCCTTAAATTCCCCAATTAGTCAAATGAGTGAATCTAGAAGCAATATTATTTCTATCAGTCATGATGCATTTATTGGGCATTTATTAGGCACATACTACTATATGTGCCTGGATGGCTAAAGGGCACAGTGGATAGAGTTCTGGGCCTGGAGTCAGGAAGAATTATCTTCATGAATTCAAATTTAGCCTCAGACCATTTCCTAGCTGGGCAAGGAGCCCTGCTTGCCTCAGTTTCCTGATCTGTCAAATAAATTGGAGAAGAAAATGGCAAACCACTCTAGTATCTTTGCCAAGAAAACTCCAAATGGGGTCACAAAGAGTTGGACATGACTGAAATGACTTAAATATCTTAAAAATGTTGTGCCAGGTACTGAGATTATACCAAGTAGAGTTCCTGACTCCAAATCCATTGGAGGTCTGAGCAAGGTAGAAGGTCTCACAAGAAATCTGAGATAAGATATGTATGGGCTCTGGCCAAGTTAGATTTCTTGGCAACCCAATTACAATAAAAAATAGAGCTTCACTCAGGGTTCCAGATATTCACTGTAATTTATACAGTTTGTCATAAAATAAAATACCTACATATCACAGAGAACAGAATTTTCTGACATTAGAAATCTATGCATTTATTTTTTATACACTTGCTTTTTATACGTTTATAACCTTACTCTTTATTCCCTTTTATGCCCTTACTTTTATAACCTTACTTAGTAATAACTCTAAAAGAGGGGCAAGGGCTAGGCAAATGGGGCTAAATGACTTGCCCAGGGTCACAGAGCTAGGAAGTGTCTTGAGGTCAAATATGAACCCGGGTCCTCCTGACTTTGTATCACTCTATCCACTGAGCCGCCTAAATGCCCACTGTGCATCTAAAACCCTTACCTTCTATCTTAGAACTGTGTATTTATATATCATTTTAAAAAATCCTTACCTTCCATTTTAGAATCAATACTAAGTATCTCAATTCCAAGGCAGAAGAGCAGTAAAGGTTAGGCAATAGGTCTTAAGTGACATGCCCAGAGTCCCATAGCTAGGAAGTGTCTGAATTCAGATTTGAACCCAGGACCACCCATCTCGAGGTCTGGCTCTCAATTCACTGAACCACCTAGCTGCCCTGTACCCTGTGCATTTATTTTTTTAAAAGTATCTCTCCTTGCATCCTCCCTTTCTCATCCTTCCCTTCATTGCATCCTAAGCTCCATATTGCTTCACTAAACTACCCCTAAGCCCAGCTGTATCTACCATATACTCTTCTTTCCATACCCAGATTATGAGATGGAAGAGGAATGGAGCCCCTGGTCCTCTTGCAGTGTCACCTGTAGCAGTGGCACTCAGAAGAGGACCCGCTCCTGTGGCTATGCCTGCACAGCCACAGAGTCTCAAATTTGTGAATTGCCTAGATGCCCTGGTAAGAGTGTGGGCCCTGTAAAGGGGGAAGCTAGTATGGATGAACTGAATGCCCTGGGGAATTGGGTATTTTCGGTTTAAGTGGCAGTAAGTAGGGTATAAGGCTTGGAGGGGGTGGTGGTGAGGATTTGTGGGGAGAGAACCAGAAATATAAGTCTCATATTAGACTCAAGAGTTCTAGGCTTGGTCTGGGTCCCCTTGGACCTTCCCAATACTCAGGCATTCCTGGAAGTAACAAGAGCTCCTGCCCAGCTACTGAGATTATCCACTGGCTCTTTGTCACCCTCCAGGTGTAACCCTAAATCTACTTCTCCAACCTACTGGGTCTCCATTGTTGAGGAATAGGATTAAGGGTTTGCAAATTCAGTGGGACTTGGGGTGGAGAGGGATCGCTGCTTTGCAATGATTCTCATTCTTATTAAAGGAACAGAAAGCAAGACAAGTTTTCCCAGTGAGGATTGGCTGCCGGAAGTCCAAAATGACACCCAGATGCTTGGCTCAGGTCAGTACAGAGCTTGGCCCTGAGCCTGGGGAATTGAGGGAGGATTGGGGATGGGGCAATGAGTGGAGGGATAGGGATAGAATCATCTGACTGTGAAAAACTAAATTCCCTTGATAAGAAACCTCTTTCCATATATAGAATTTGAAGAAAATTCTTACCTTCCATCTTAGAATTAATACTAAAGGCTAGGCAATTGGGATTAAGTGATTTGCTCACTGTCACATAGCTAGAAAGTATCTGAGACCAGATTTAAATCCAGGATTTCTCATCTCTGGTCTTGGCTACTAATCCACTGAGTCACTTAGCTGCCCATTTATATAGCATATTGAAGTTTAAACATTTTTATTCACAAGGACCCTCTGAGGCAGACTATACAAGTGTCATTGTCGCTACTTTACATATGAGGAAACTGAGGCATGGAGAAATTACATGACCTTTTCAAGGTCACACAGCTATCAAGTATTAGAATCAGGATTTGAAACCAGACCCATGACATCCTACCACATTGCTCCTCAGAGGCAGCTAGATGTTTCAGTAGATTGAGCACTGGGCCTGGAATCAAGAAGACCTGAATTCAAATTTAACCTCAGACATTTCCCAGCTATGTGACCCTGGGCAAGTCACTTAACCCCAATTGCCTACTCCTCACCACTCTTCTGCCTTAGAACTGATATTTGCAGACACATGTAAAACCCAGTGGAATTATGTGTTGGCTAAGAGAAGGGGTGAGGGGAAGGGAGGGAAAGAATATGATTCTTGTAACCAAGGAAGAATGTTCTTTTTTTTTTTTAATATATTTTATTTGATCATTTCCAAGCATTATTCGTTAAAGACATAGATCATTTTCTTTTCCTCCCCCCCACCCCCCATAGCCGACGCGTAAGTCCACTGGGCATTAGATGTTTTCTTGATTTGAACCCATTGCTTTGTTGATAGTATTTGCATTAGAGTGTTCATTTGGAGTCTATCCTCTGTCATGTCCCCTCAACCTCTGTATTCAGGCAGTTGCTTTTTCTCGGTGTTTCCACTCCCAAAGTTTATCCTTTGCTTATGAATGGTGTTTTTTTCTCCTGGATCCCTGCAAGTTGTTCAGGGACATTACACCGCCCCTAATGGAGAAGTCCATTACGTTCGATTATACCACAGTGTATTAGTCTCTGTGTACAATGTTCTCCTAGTTCTGCTCCTCTCACTCTGCATCACTTCCTGGAGGTTGTTCCAGTCTCCATGGAATTCCTCCACTTTATTATTCCTTTTAGCACAATAGTACTCCATCACCAACATATACCACAGTTTGTTCAGCCATTCCCCAATTGATGGGCATCCCCTCATTTTCCAGTTTTGGGCCACCACAAAGAGCGCAGCTATGAATATTTTTGTACAAGTCTTTGTGTCCATTATCTCTTTGGGGTACAGACCCAGCAGTGCTATGGCTGGGTCAAAGGGTAGATATTCTTTTGTCACCCTTTGGGCATAGTTTCAAATTGCCCTCCAGAATGGTTGGATCAATTCACAGCTCCACCAGCAATGAATTAATGTCCCTACTTTGCCACATCCCCTCCAGCATTCATTACTTTCCTTTGCTGTTTTGTTAGCCAATCTGCTAGGTGTGAGGTGATACCTCAGAGTTGTTTTGATTTGCATCTCTCTGATTATAAGAGATGTAGAACACTTCTTCATGTGCTTGTTAATAGTTTTGATTTCTTTATATGAGAACTGCCTATCCATTTCCCTTGCCCATTTATCAATTGGAGAATGGCTTGATTTTTTGTACAATTGATTTAGCTCATTATAAATATGAGTAATTAAACCTTTGTCAGAGGTTTCTATGAAGATTTTTTCCCAATTTGTTGTTTCCCTTCTGATTTTAGTTATATTGGTTTTGTTTGTACAAAAGCTTTTTAGTTTGATGTAGTCAAAATTATTTATTTTACATTTTGTGATTCTTTCTATATCTTGCTTGGTTTTAAAACCTTTCCCCTCCCAAAGGTCTGACATGTATACTATTCTGTGTTTACCCAATTTACTTATGGTTTCCTTCTTTATGTTTAAGTCACTCACCCATTTTGAATTTATCTTGGTGTAGGGTGTGAGGTGTTGATCTATTCCTAGTCTCTCCCACACTGTCTTCCAATTTTCCCAGCAGTTTTTGTCGAATAGTGGATTTTTGTCCCAAAAGCTGGGATCTTTGGGTTTATCGTATACTGTCTTGCTGAGGTCGCTTTCCCCCAGTCTATTCCACTGATCTTCCTTTCTGTTTCTTAGCCAAGAATGTTCTAAATTGACTAATTAAATAAAATTTAAAAAAATAACTGATACTCGTATTGGCTCTAAGATAGACGGTAATGGTTAAAAAAAAAAAACCTGCCTCTTGTCCTCTCCACTGAATCATGATGAGAATTAAATAGATCACAGGACCATAGAGCTAGACCTAAGAGAGACCTCAGCAGCCATCTAATGCAGCCCTCTCATTTTACAAATGAGGAAACTGAGGGAAATTGAGTGACTCACACAGGTAGCAAGCTTTGGAGGCAGGTTCTGAACCCAAATTCTCTAACAAGAACCCAGGTCTTCCCAATTCCAGGCCTGGTGCTCTATCCACTGAGCCACCTAGCTGCCCCTAACAAGACAGGTTTTATACCCTGCCCATCTGTCAGATTAGGAAACCAAGCACCAGGGATTTTACCCATAGCACAAAACTAAAAAGTGGCAAAAGATATATTGAACCATAACTATTCTCACCAATGGTTGTATGGGATATGGCACCTTCTCCTCTTCCAAAATACCCCTATTCAGGGATATTCCCTAAGATATATTATCAGAGACAGGTGTATGGAGCACCTTGCTCAGGCACCAAACCTGGTCCCCCTTCCTAATAATTTGTTGTTGTTCAGTTGAGATCAATTCTTTGTGACCTCATTTGAGGTTTTCTTAGCAGAGATACTGGAGTGGTTTGCCATTCCCATCTCTAACTCATTTGACAGATGAGGAAACTGAGGCCAACAGGGTTAAGCCACTTGCCTAGGTTCACACTGTCTGAGGCTGAATTTGAACTCTGGTGTTCCTGACTCAAGGTTCAGTGCTGTATCCAAGCTATGTCACCTAGCTGCCCTCTTCCTAATAATTAGAGCTGCTCAAAATGAAATGGACTATAACTGTCAGTTAATATGTTCTGTGACATTGGGGGTATGTTCAAGTTTGGGCCACTTGACTGCAGTGACAAGAGCAGGACATGCTTCAGGTAAAATGGATTGGATAAAATAATCTCCTGAGGTCCCTGCTTGGATTCTCCGGTTCCCTAGAAGGACTACATTGCCATGGTAGTCCTAGGAAAGCAGGGGAGCTCTCCCCATTGTAGCTACCATAGGTTTGTTTGGACCTCTTCCTCTTGAGAAGTTTGAGGAACGGAGAGGGAGAAAGGAGTGTTTCCCACTGGAATTTGCCCAACTGGTTTCTTACTCTGATTTTACTCCCAGAGCCCCCCTGGAAACAGTTTAGGGGAGAAGACCTTTGAAGGTCAGACATTTAGACAGGGGTAGATTTCTTTGTCAAGTTCAAAATGGCTATTGGATGCTTTGAGGAGGATAAGAAGGGAATGATTGTATTTCCCTCGTTCCTTCATTTTCTCAATGAACATTTATTGAGTACCAACTGTCAAGCAGTCAAACTGCATTCTTTCTCTGTCCCAACCCCTGCCCCTAGATGTGGACAGCTGTGAGAAGTGGCTAAACTGCAAGAGTGACTTCCTGGCCAAATATATGAGCAAGGTGCTGACAGACCTGCCCAGCTGCCCATGTGCCTACCCTCTGGAGGCTGTGTACAGTGCTGTGAGCCTTCCTGATGAGCAGCAAGGCAGAAACTTCAGCTGGAGGGATGCAAGTGGCCCCAAGGAGCGTCTGGATGTCTATCAGCCCACTGCCCGATTCTGCCTGCGCTCCCTCCTCTCCTTGGACAGTACCACACTGGCTGCCCAGCACTGCTGCTATGATGAGGGCAGCCGACTGCTGACTCGTGGCAAGGGGGCTGGCGCACCTGACCTCATCAGCACCGACTTCTCCCCAGAGCTACACTTCAAGGTGGACACATTGCCTTGGATCCTATGCAAAGGTGACTGGAGTCGTTACCATGCAGCGAGACCTCCAAACAATGGGCGGGCCTGTGCTGACAACCCACCTGAGGAGGAATACCTGGCCCAGTTACAGGAAGCCAAAGAGTATTAACCAAGGGGTCAGGGAGGCCCAAGAAATGGAGGATGGATGGAGGTGTGGCTTTGTCTCTGGTGGCTGGATCAGAGGTGATGGGGGTCCTGTTGGCTGCTGCCTAGGAATATCTGGAAAAGGGTAGGATAAGAACACGTCACAACTGGGGTATCTCTGCCAAGATGTTTCATGGGGGATGGTTTTCCTGGGCATCTCTGACCCTCTCCTGTTTTCTCCCAGGTTAGTGGAGTGAGAAGTCTCCCTGAAGGAGGGAACTTCTCGATTAATTGGCTTTACCTGTCACTTTCTTGTTTAGAATAAGGAAGGTGATCGAAGCACCTGTGTGTGTGTAAAAGTGTGTGAAAGAGGCAGAAAGGAACAGTGAATGAAAGGTAGGTCTTAGATCAGCACATTCTTGGTTTCTGGGTAGAAAGAGTGGGGCATGTCATTCAAAAAACCCTTAAAAGTCCTGTGGGTTCAGTTCTCTCTTTTCCCAACAACTCTTTTTCTTGCTCCCCAGAAAGGAGACTTTTTTTTAAATTTGAAGGCTGTTTCCCCTTCATTCCTAGCTTTCTGTGTCCTCATCACATCAGTGTGGGCATAAGCTTTGATACAGTTAACCAATCAAACTCCATTTTCCTGGGGAAATGTTAGGAGCTTAAGTTCTGCTCCCTGGATTGATCTTAGGAGTGGTTCCATGGATCCTAGGAGTGGCTCAGTTGAACTAGAGAAAAGCGCCCTCACCTCCAAGGACTCTCTGAGGATCCAGGAATGATTGAGAGCCAGTTGAGGACCCAGTCCCTTAGATTTACCCAACTCTATGTCTTCCCTCTCTTCTTTTCTGAGGTGTCTGAGCAAATAGGACAGGTGAACATTATTGCCACTGCCAGACATCTCTGTGACACTCCCTTTGGGTTTAATCCACCCTGGAATGGGGCACATACCTCATTCACTCTCCCCATCCCTCCCCCAGGAATCTTCAGCCCACAGAGTGCTCTGGTAGATTCATGAACTACCCACTTGTGTCATAAACTCTGTAGGTTGAATCATTGGGATCCCACAAAAGGCATTAAGGGCAGAAACAGGTGGGTGGCCTCAATGTGTTGGGAAGAGGAAAGATAATAAGAACTGGATTGATTGGATTAGGGTTAGGGAATTGTACCCAGTCAGTCAAGAAGAGAAGAGGTTATTCATGCTGATCCCAACCCAATCTCACTCTCAAAAAGGGACTGTGAAAGCCTGAGTGACTACATGATTGGATGTCAGAATAGGGCAGGATTGAAGAAGAGTGGATAGGTCTTACAACTAGCATGGGGCTAGAGTTAATTTAGAAAGGTGCAACAATTTCTACTCCACACCCCTAAAAGTCCCTCACCCACTGTTGTCTTACTCCAGCTCTATGTTGCCCTTCTTTTCCATCCTGGGTTACAATGTCTTGTAGCTCCTCTCTGTGAAGGGTTAATTAACTCTTGTCCCAGCTGTCACTCATTACCAAGTTCTCTGGAGGGTAGGGAAGAGGGCAAAGGAGACTAAATGAACTGTAATGAGATCTTTCTGGATCTTCAGCAATAAAAGCACTTTATTTTAAACCATTGCCTGGTAAAGCAGGGAGCAGTGGGAGGAATCCCAGGTGGTTGAAATGCCTTTGAACAGCCTGTGGCCTGTCTTGTTAAGGCTTTCAAAGGAATCTCTCCTCATTTAGCCTGGGAGGGTTTGGGATCCACTGTACAAGGGAGATGTGAGCGAGGTGGGGCGATCCCCAGGCATTTGGCAATTTGGTTCCTGAAGCTCTTTTTGTAGGCGAATAAGGAGGCACAGGAGATATCCAGATCTCCATGCATTTAGCAGTTTCATCCTAACCTGGCCCAGGGCTCAAAAGGGTAATTGTTTCTTTCCATCGCCATGTGTATTTGAATCATGCAAATTTAGTTTAATGCATTTGAGAGTGTTTGCTGAGGACACCAGTGGGGCTTGCCTGGAGTACCCTCAGTCTTCTCAGCTGCCTCTACATCTGTTCCAACTTAGACTGGGGTGGGAGGAAGGAATGTTGGCTGCCAGAACTTCCACTGGCCCTGTAATATGACCTACAAAGTGCCAGGCAGATATGTTTGGATCGCCTCTCTGAGTTCTTCCAGATCTTATGAGAACTTTCTGGCATCTATGACTGATGGTGAGAACCAGTCCTCCCAATCCTGTCTCTCTTCCCCACCTCACTTTTTTCTTCTCTTGAAAGCAGATAATTCTTGGCTAATAAATTCTGAGCCTGGCCCCTATATCCAAAGCAAATCTGTAGAGGACTGTCTGAGAGGCCAAAGGATATGCCTTTATTTGTGTGATGGGGGTGGTTGTCCCCATTTCACAGAGCTTCTCATTAGAGAAAGTCCCATTAATAAGAGCTAAAATTTTTTAAAACCCTTACTTTCTGTCTTGGAATTGATACTAAGTATTGGTTCCAAGGTAAAAGAGTACTGACGACTAGGCAATTGGGGTTAAGTGACTTGTCTAGGGTCACACAGCTAGTCCAGAATTTTTTTTTCAAATCTTTATCTTCGATCATAGAATCAATACTATGTATTAATTCTAAGGGGGAAGAGTGGTAAGGACTAGGCAGTGGGGGTTGTGACTCACCCAGAGTCACATAGCTAAGAAATATCTGAGGCCAGATTTGAGTCCAAGACTTCCTGTATCCAGGCTTGACACTCTATACACTGTGCTACCTAAGCTGCCCCCTGTCAGGACAGTTCTCTATTCTCTGAGCCACCTAGCTGCCCCAATAGCTAAGATTCATAAAAGCTATGCACAGTACTAAGCACTTTACAATTATTATTTCATTTGATCCTCACAACAACCCTGGGAAGTAGGTGCTATTATTATCCCCATTTTAAAGACAAGGAAACTGAGGCAAACAAGTCAAGTGATTTGCCCAGGGTCACATAGCTAATAAATGTTTGAAGCCAAGTTTGCATTCAAGTCTTCCTGACTAAAGGTCCTGGGTTCTACCTACTACACCACTTAGCTGTCCCAACTAAGACCTGTTACAAGCTGCAAGGTCTTCCCTGCCCTCTTTTATGGGATAAATCACAACAGCATCATAGGAAGAGATCTTGAAGATATAGGTGAGAAAAATGAAGCCCAGGAAGTAAATGTAGTTTGCCTTGTTCCTGGGGCAGAACTCTGGGTTCCCTGCTCCAGTGCTAGCATTTTTTTCCTATGCGCAGTTGTAACTCGCAATGCTTGGAAAAATTATATATCCAGGAAGTATGGGAAATTAAGGTCCCTGAAGAACTGGAGAAGAGCATCACCCCAAGAACCATGGAAAGGCACATGTTGGGCTCTTGAATAGGCTGCAATACACCCAGAACAAGGGCATTTGTTTGAAGGTGAAGTGGGGCAGGACTATCATTTGATAAGTGTATGTTGGAGCATCAAAGTGGCTCAGTGATTAGAGCCTGGAGACATGAGGTCCAGGGTTCAGATCTGGCCTCAGATATTTCCTAGCTGTGTGATCCTGGGCAAGTCATTTAATCCCCATTGCCTAACCTTTACTGTTCTCCCTTGAAACTGACGGTTCTAAGACAGAAGGTAAGGGTTTGAAAAAAAGATATGCTAGTTGTATGATGAGAGGCAGCCATGGTGGCCCACATACTCATTTGATATCAAGACATCAAAAGAATTCAAGTGACCCAGCATGCTGGGTAGACCTCCTGAGGCAAATGAATGGGAAAGAATCGTTAAGGGTTGCACAGAATGGACAAACATGGACCTATTGGGATGTGAATCACTATCGGACATATCAGTGAGATCATGGTTCTATTTAAGTATTGATGTTTGGAGAAAGGAACAGGAGGATAAATTGAGAAGGAATAATAAGGGGAAGGTTTATTCTTCAGTCATTAAGGGCTGCCCCTTGGAGTAGGTTTTTTCCCCTAAACCCTTACCTTCTGTCTTAAAATCAATTCTACATATGGGTTCCAAGGCAGAAGAATGGTAAGGGCTCTCAATCCACCTTGTGGCCTCGTGGTCCCTTGCTGGAGTTTTGAATAGCCAGATACCTTCTTATTCCCATCTGTATTTGTGCACATTGCCCAAGATTCAAGGTCATTGGAAGGTAGTTACCCCATTCTTCTGGTGTTCTGGTCGCATGAACTTGGCAACATCAGTGATAAACAGGTCTTAGAGAGGAGGCCACCCAGCCTCATCCAATAACTGCTTTGCAACATTGCCTCCTTCTAAATTGAAACAGTTCATTTCCACTTTGGCAAGTTTCTGATTTCTTGTTTCTTGGGATTTCATCAGTTTAGAGAAGTTCCAGTGTGGAAAGATACGTAACTAATAAATCTAAAAGTTGATTGAGGGCATCGAAAGGATGTGACTTGTCCTTAGACCAAACTAAATGTAATCTGTGAAATGGGACGCATATGAAATTGCTCATCTTGTTATGTCACTGGCAAAATAAAATGAACCTTTAGTGATGAGAACCAGAATGGGGGTAGGATTGTAAAGTGATTATCTAAAACAGGAAAAGGCAGTAGATGACACAACTCATTTGACAAGTGAGGAAACTGAGGCAAATAGTTACATGATTTGCCGTGGGGTGCACAACTAGTGTCTGATGCTGGATTTGAACTCAGGAAGATGAGTTGGAATAGGTTGGAACAGCACCTGTGCACTGCCAAGAAAGCCTGGTTTAAATTAGATCCATTTCCTTATCATACCCCCACCCCACTGTTTTAGCAAAGTGGAGTTGCCTTACTGTTATTATCCTTACATCTGGTCAAGTAGACATTCTTGCCCCTATATCAGAACAAATGTCTAACATTGCTGATACCTAGGCAAGTCACTGAATTAACCTGAGTCTGTCCCTCATCTATAAAATGGGAGGATGACTGCTAAGTTCTCTTGCTGCTCCAAAGACTATGATTGTTGAAAATCAGTCATTCAATACCTGCTGCCTGCAGCACTAGTCACCCAGACGATTTCCCCTAAAGCTGTTACAATACTCTCTTCCCTTGGTCTTTTGAGAGAGGCTGATCTTTCTGAAGCCTCCATACTGGCCAACTTGGTTCTATATTAGATAGGGTGAATATTTTCTTCCCTCCTGGGAGCTGACTTTTAAACACCCATTAGATTCTTCCCATCTCACAAGACATGACACTTCGTTTAGACCCTGCTCTCCTTTCTCTTTCAGATCCTCTCCACTCCTTTAACATCCAGAGAAGGAATAGCTACCTGGTTCCTTTCTATTAATTGAATCTTCTTATGGAAGTACACTTTGTCCAGTCTTTTTTCTTTTTTTCAGTTATGCCCAAATCTTCATGACCTCATTTGGGGTTTTCTTGGCAGATACTGAAAAGGTTTCCTTTTTCCTTCTCCAGCTCATTTTACAGATGAGGAAACTGAGGAAAACCGAGTTAAGTGATTTGCCTAGTCACACAGCTAATGTCCTAAGCTGGATTTGAACACAGGGAGATGAGTCTTCTTGACTTCAGGCCTGTGCTCTATTCACTGTGCCACCTGGCTGCCAAGTATCTGTTTAGGATTTGCAAATCGACTAGATTTCTTTCCAGAATTATATTTCTGGTGAAAGACATAGTGATTTCTTTGAACTTTTCTTTTTTTCTTACTCTCAAGAAAGAAGGAATGGGCTCTTGTGGTACCAGGACTGAATAGTAGACTCAGAATATTTCTGCTTGTTATCTTTTAGGGTGCATTGGTTAGCTTCCATTGAGTATCAATTATAGTGTTTGTTCACTGATGGCATCTTATTTAAAGAGCTAATTTGTAACTTCTCTCCAAGTTGTCCAATGATAGTGATACTCTGGAAGCCCTGAAGATACTGTGTTACTAAGGGCCTCAGATTCTGCAAAGCAAAGATCTAGAATGGTTCTCAATAATAGCTCACCTTTCTGTTTCATTTTATGAAACCAGATTCTTTATCATCCATTTTCCCATTTGATCCTACCAACAATAATCCAGTAAAATACATAATGCAAGAACTTTTATTTTATAGCTTAAGAAATGGAGGCTAAAAGGACTGAGTTTTCCAGGGTCAGAATGGCATGGCAAGCCAAGTGACTTTGAAATTAGAGGACCTGTATTCAGTTTCTCGCTTTGCTATATATATGTAGTATTGATAGAATTATCACTGTGACCTTGGTGAGTGACAGAACTTATCTGGGTGTTTGGACTATCTGGCCTGTAAGGTCCCTTCCAAGCTTTAAACCATGATTCCTAGTCTACTGAAGTTACCTCTATACCATAATATTTTGAATGATTCAAACCTAAGCAAGTTGGATTTGGTCTGAATTTTTAGCATCTTTTAAATGCTGGGATTGACTTCTAAAACTGATATAGGCAGAAATACTCTTAGGAAATCAGGGTATTTTCACGTGTGCAATGCCATATACTATCTCCATTAAGAGCCATAAAGTTTTAAAAACAAGAGAAAAGGGGCAGTTAAGGTATCTCAATGGATAGAGCCAGGCTTGAGATAGGAGGTCCTGGGTTCAAATGTGGTCTCAGATATGTATTCCCCATTCCATGGAGTGGGGGCGGGAAGAATTTTACTTTTAACAGCATTGAAAATGCTTTGCAGAGAGAAGAACTCAGTATCCAGTTCCCCTCTAGAAGTAAGCTCAAGGCAGAATAGCATAATATAAAGGCCAGTGGGTTATGATCAGGTATGAATTGGACCCAACTCTGCCACTCTACTGTGTGAATTGAAGTACATCATTTGTTGATAACCTGAGCCTTTATATTTCTAACACTGAGTCTTTTTTATTGTAAAAACTCTGTAGGGGCTAGGCAATGAGGGTTAAGTGACTTGCTCAGGTCACAGAACTTGGAAATATCTGAGGTCAGATTTGAACCCAGGACTTCCCATCTCTAGACCTAGCTGCCCCTATTTGATTCTTCTTATATGCAACTGTTGGGCCCAAAGCTCTTTTAAGGAAACAAAAGGGTGATTATTTGGTTTGGAGGCAGTCTCTTTCCAAACCCAAACATCACACCTTCTCCAGGCTACTCGATGAAGCATGGATGGCATTTATAATCAGAAACAAAGTCATATCTTACTTTTATCCCAAATCCAAAGAAAACCAGTTCTCTACAGTGATTCTTCATTAGATTATGGACACTGCTTCCATGTGTGTGTGTGGGTTTTTTTTTTAAGTTATGTTTATTTAGCGTATGTACACATAAAAGAGAATTCACTGTCTGATCCCACCCAGCAGAAAACATGCACAAACCCACAGTATACGAATGGGGAGGGGGCACAGGCCCCACAGTAGTGGTTGGGATGGTGCAATCCTGCCAGTCACAGCTGCAGGACAGTAGAGAGCTGGACTGAGCTGCCAGGTGGGCCGTGGCCCTGTAGAAGTTAACATTAGAATAAGCGTGCGCCATAGCCAAAGGTCTGTTTGATGCTCTCGAAATAGTACCGCTGCCAGCCCTGTCTTGTCCGTTCTTCCTCTGGTGATGGGATGCCTTTGCCCTCCATGAGAAGTTCTGTCTCTCCATCTTTGTCAATAAAGGTCAAAGTGATGGTGGCAAAGTGACCTGGGGAGGAGACAAATGATCATGAGGACCCCCAACTTCCCTCTGAAATCTCATTCAAAAATCTCTTCTTCCTTAACAGAGCCATGTGTGCTTTCCAGCCTGGGAGGTTTAGATTCTTCTAGTGGGAATGAATGGCACAGTCTATGTAGGAAATGACTGAATACAAACTTGTCCCAGACCCAGGACTGACCTGAGAATGTTACTATCTCAGGAACTCCCAGAACCCACTTCAGGTTTTAGCAAATCCCAATCTCACTACTTAGCTTAGGGACAGAAATAAGAGAAGGAATACTTACCCTCAGGCCAAGATTTAAACCTCCATTTCATCACAATCTTGTTTTCAGGGACCTATAAAAGTTAGTCTTGTCAAGATTTGCCTCCTGAATCTGCCTCCCTCCTCCTTCCCCTTGTCCTCTCTTCCCTAACAGAAGCTGACAGCCTCATCCAAGAAATTCTGTTAAGAGGACAAATGTTCTCTTATGTTAACTTTTACAACTATCTTTGCTACTTGTAGTTTTCCTGCCTCTGGCTACATTTTTCTTGTTATCTGAATCTTCATCATGATACAAATTTAAGTAGCCATTCTTTAGAAGAATGTAGTTTAAACTGTAACAAGAGGTTAAAAGTCCCAACCCTAGCTACAGAGGTCAGAAAAAAGCAATGTTTGTCTAATGGTGAAGCTTGTGGAACAGGGATAACTCACCAGATCTAAGAATTCCCCAGTGACATTGCCATCAAGCAGCTGGAACTTTCCACCTTTATCTGCTTCTAACACAGCAGAAGCATGGGTAAAGGCCTGAACCATCTGCAAGGACAAGAGGAAAGGGTGAGTAGGGGTGCCTGGGCTTTCGTAAGCCCTGGTGTTTATTCTGTCAGGCATTCTTTTCCTCATGCAGTTCTTAAGAATTAAGCTAGTTTATTTATGACTGAGTGCAGCCACATGCCCATAATTACATCTAAGTTCCCAGACCAGCTTCCTTCACTGTCATTATCCATACTGACCTCTGGCCAGACATATCTTTTACATCCTGTGAATAAGATCTAGGAGGCACATTCAGACAGCAAGAAGACTCACTTTTTAAAAAACCCCTACCTTCCATCTTGGAGCCAATACTATAAGTATCAGTTCTAAGGCAGAAGAGCAGTAAGGGTTAGGCAATGGGAAGGTTAAATGACTTGCCCAGGGTCACACAGATAGGAAGGATATGAGGCCAGATTTGAACCCAGGATCTCCTGTCTATAGGCCTGGCTCTCTTATCTACTGAGTCTCTTAGCTGCCCCCAGGTGCAGTCTTTAATCTCTACTTCAGTCCTTCAAACGACTAGTTATGGTTTAGCTAGTTCTGTTTAATTTTGCAATAAATCATTTTTATCAGGTGGATAAAGGGTCAGGTTTATCTTATGTGTAGAATTTCCTTCTGGGTTCCTGACATCATTCAAAAGAAGAATTATTTAACAGCACTTTAGGGGGAAAACTCTCAATTATTAGTGGGCATGTGGAAAAGAGGCAGTAAAAAAAAAAGGAATTGTTTAGCCAAGTTCACTAACTCATCTTCAAGTGGTACAACATGTCGTATCCCTTAGGGCAGAAGTCCTTAACCTTTTTTGTTTCATGGATTCCTTTGGCAGTGTGAAGTGTATGGATCCCTCAGAGTGGTATTCTTTGTGAACCCTTTGCCTTAGGGCCTATGATTTGGGCAAGTAATTAGGCTAATGAAATAATAGGGAACAGCAGTACTTCTCTAAATACTATTAAGAAGAGTCGCTTTCTATACCAATGCCAAATCCCTTGGGAAAGCAAATGCAAGACCTGGGCATAACAGATTCCATGTTCACACACTTACCTCTTGGGTGATAAATACCCTAAAGAGCTCCTCTGGTGATGTTAAGAAAGTATCCTTCAGAATGATCTTGCAGGTAGGGATTTTGACACCAACAGATTTAGGCTGACTTGCAAAAGTACCAGTTTTGACCTGTTAAATGGTGCCAGTTGTCAATTATGGCAAAATCATCATCTCACACTTATAGATTAATCCTTTAGTTTACTAAGTTTACCACATAACCTTGTAATGAGAAGTAATAACGTTCCTATTTTAAAGTAATGCATGTCAGAGCCAAGTCTGATAATTTTCCCATTCTGTAACAATGCATACTTTAGGAAAAGACCTAATAGACCTCTCACATCCCCAAATTTGATCATTCTGGGTGAAGGAGAGAGAAGGGTTGGAATTATCAGGTACCTTCCTGGAAAACAGAAGTTCTCTAAGTATTGCTACTCTTAGGTAAGGCTTTATGTTTTAAAACAAACACATCTTTTCTACCTATAATGCTTAGAATTATATTCTTCAGGCTATCCCAACATTCAGTCCCAGAACATAATGACTAAATGCAGGAGGCTGGACTCAAAAGACTGTTTTTTTTTTTTTTGGTGGGAAGGGACAACAGTCACATCATTCAATAACCTAGAGATAAGGCCTCCCAGAGGTATCTAGTGACCACATACAGATTAAGGATTCTATTGAAGAGATGCACAAGAGGAGGCTACGTTTAAGTTTGTGCCAACACAACTGCTGCTGAATGAAATCCAGGACCAGGTACTTTTCTGAAGTAGGTCCCTGGTGAGTTTCAGACTAAAACCTGTAAAATAAGGCTACTTGAGGTTGTTCAAATCTTAAGTTACTTCTACTTTGTAAACGCTTTGGATTTGCAGTGAAGGGGAAAAGAGAGACAACATACCTATATCATGTTTATTTTTATTCATCTAAGATACAAGTATTCCCTTTAGAGGGAGCCAAATAGCTGCCTAATCCTTTTTTTTTTTAAACCCTTACTTCCCATCTTAGAATCAATATTGAGTATGGGTTCCAAGGCAAAAGAGTGGTCAGGGTCACACAATTAAGAAGTGTCTGGAGGTTTTCAAGTTCAGGTGCCCAAACTGCAACTTCAAGCTGCCCGTGAGCTGTACCCAACACCCCCATATTACCTGAGATCGAGAAGGGAAGGAGTGCTGGCTTTGGGTAGCTAGACAGAGGGGTGGGGAATACAAAAACATCCTCGGTGCTGGGAAGGAGAAGGAAGCAGCTCCCTGTGCAGGTTCTGCACACGTGCCACATCTTTGCCAACACTGACCTAGGACCTCCCATCTCTAGGCCTGGCTCTCAAACCAGAGCCACCCAGCTGCCCAATTCTTGATACCCCTCATTTCCCTGGTGTTATCATATAGTGAAAGTGCCACTTACTTTGGACTCCTCAACTTTTGCTGGCAGCTGGGGTGCTGGATCTACCACCTCACCATTCAGAGTAGGTAAGATCATGCCCTGCGTGAATTCTGTAATGACAAAACCCCAGCCACAGAGTTACCTGCTGGCAGGTTTGAGATACTATAGAAGGAACTATAGAAGGAGGAAATGCACAGAAAAACTGCCTAAATAGACATCAATCACAAATACAGGCATCTGAAACCCCTTGTAATCCTGTTCCAGCCAACATATTTTAACAAACACTTTACAGACCAAATAACAACTAAAACGGTTTTCACAGAAGCAAATAAAGACATTCAGCATAATGTACCCCTTTACATATAGCTGAAAAGGAAGATAAAATTAATCTCGACTTTAATCTTTCCTGGGGTTGTACAATGTATGTGTCAAACTGTAAGCATAGTTCCTAAATATGAAATACATTTGAATTACCCACAGTGTTCTGTAACTTGGTTTTCTACAAAAGTAAATGTAGTCTGGTATGGAGTGTCCAGAAAGCCATCAATTTCACGACTGAGTTGCAGATATGCTAAGCTAATACCCAGCCCAGGAACACTAAGCACCTCATTAACCCTAACATACTAAGATAGGGTGCCATATCTCTGGATCTCCTCTCTCCCTGGCCCTAAAAAGTTAACATTAGGCCGAGACAGATCAAACTCCTCCCCACCTTTGGATTCCAATCCAATCCAACTAAGAGCAAAGGGCTCTTAGTTCTTCTCAGTCTCCAAACAAAACAAGAGACACAGTGGCCTGTCCCAAGGCATACCTGTTTTAAGAGTCCTGATATAAGTTTCCACTGCGCCTCGGATCTTTGTCACACCTTCTTGCTTCATTAAGGCCAACAGGGTTGTGTCAGGCTCATCTTTGGCAAGGCTCACACTAACCTGAGTGAAGACCCAGACTGTAAAAAACCTGAGAGGCTTAAGCAAAAACCCTCTTACCTTTGGTGCTAGATGCAGAAGTTAAGCAGTTACATGGTTACAGACCACATTTTCAAAAGGAAACATGTATACAAGGATTCGTTACTTTGCCTCACATACAAGACCTATTTGAAATATTCCTTCAAGTCTTTTTCTTGTCAAGAGTATGGTGGACAGCTTTAGAAACCAAGTCTTTGGGCGAATACAATTCAGTGGGGTAGGATGTGAAAAGAATCTAAAATATGATTAAGTCTAAGCTTTGTAAGACCTCAATTGTTTTGAAGTCTTTAGAAATGGTCACGTTGTAGAAAGAGGCTCTGAATGTATAGCCCAATTCTGTATTCATCTTAATTATATCATTTTTCTCACAGGAAGAAAGGAAAGCAGGGAGGGGAGGGGAGGAATGAAGTAAGGAAGTGGGGAAGGAAGGAAAGAAAGCAGGAAGGAGAAAAAGAAGGGGAAGGAAGAAAGAAAAGAAAGAAGCCTTAGAGATGAAGGATCAGGAAATGCAAACCTCCACTTCATTGACGTCATTTTCATCTGACAAGTTGGGTATCTCCACATGTCCCTTGTATTTCACTCCTGACTTAGACGTACCTGCCAACAAGATTTTGTTTTGTCAGACCCTTTTGTTTCTTTCTGAAGCAGGGACTTCTGCCACCCAAGAACCCTGTTAACTCTAGTTACTATCAATGAGACCAAGATATGAGATTTTATGGATTAGTTTGCTCAGTTCTCAACTTGGGACAGGGACCTTCTTGTGTTTCCACGTTTACTTGAGATATTTAACTTTTAAATTTTATTTAGACTTTTGATTTCATTAGGAAACTGTTGAGGAAACTCCCTTTTAATAAAGCAGAAGCTCTGCTTTAATTGGCTTAGAGAGTTGTCCAAGGCACTCAAGTTGTGACTTTCCCACATTCAAAGACTCAGAATGTCAAAGGCAAGACTTGAACCAGGTCTTCCTGACTTAAAGGCCAGCTCAATATTCATTATGCCTTGTTGCTTTTTTACTAGAGTTCTTTCCCTAAGCTATCACAAAAGAGGGCTCAGAGATCCAATTCCAGAGTATAAATACAAATGAGTATCTTTTAAGAAAAATACTGAGGGAGGGGAAGCTAGGTAGCACAGTAGAGAGAGTGCCAGGCCTGCAGCTGGGAGGACCTGAGTTCAAATCTGACCTCAGATGCTTCCTAGCTGTGTGTCCCTGGGAAAGACACTTAACCCCCATTGCATAGCCCTTCCCACTCTTCTGCCTTAAAATGGATCCCCAAGACAGAAAGCAAGGGTTTAAAAAAATATGTTGATGGGGGCATGGTGGAGAAATAGAAGCATAAATATGTAAGTAAAGACCTTGACTATAAATAAATTTTTTCCAAATGCCCAATAAGTGAAATGTTCGATATTAATTTTAGAGGCAGATTACTTAATTGCTTGAAGGAAATCTGAAGGATGGTCTAAAAAAACCCCAAAGATTTATTCACTTACTGACAAAGTAACAGAGGTTCTATAATATAGAGCTAATACTCCTTGCACAAAGCTTTAAGGTAACATGTGTTCCTTTCTCACAAAGATGGTTTTAGCTTGTCACAAACAGCTCTCAGTGACAACAATTTAACAACTATTTACCAAGTGGCAACTATGCAGAGAGTACTCTGCCAGGTATTGGGAGTCACTATCATTCAATGTGAAATGCAGATATATTTATCCTGCCAAAAAGTTAACAAGTCCTCACCTGTCCAGTTCAGTTTGATAGTCCACTCATAGAAAAAGATGAGTTTGCCTTTACGGTTATTGATTGATGCCTCTCCATCCAGCTTGCTCACTTCTGTTACCTCACAGTTGCCCTCTTCACTTTTCACTTGGACTGCCAGAAGCAGGGACTTCAGCTTATCAGTGGACCAATTTGAAGCATCCCTCTCAGTCCTAAAAAGGAGAAACATAACCACTGAACTCTTTCCACAGCAACTGTTTGTAATCAATACACTGTCTGGAAAAGGCTCCTGACCAAGGTTGGGGGCAGCAGCTACCGAATGAGACTCTACTCTTCTATCATATGGAAGAGATGGCAGCATAAAAAATATAACTGTTAGCTTTAATTCAGGTAAGCTACTTTCAGAAGGGAGAAGAAAAAGAAGGAAGTGAGGTGGTCAATATTTGGATAGTTCCTGTATAGAACAAAATGTGCTATCCTTTAAAAATTATAAGAAGTCACTTATGCAGTACTTCAAGTTCTGCAAAGTGATTTGCATACATTATCATTACCCCAATTTTGCAGATGAGTAAAGAAAAGTTCAGAGAATTTAAATCACTTATCAAAATCACCTAGCTAAAAAATACTGAGGCATGGGATTCCAATAACCTGAGATCTTTCCTGATTCTAAATGAAGTGCTCAAACCACTAAATACTCATATCTTCAAAGATGCTATTTATTATCTATGATAGATCATGTGTTCTAATACGAACAACCTAGCACTCAATTGGTTTCCCTCATGATCAAGGGTAGGAATTTATAAAGCATCTATTTACATTAACTAGAATTATAAGTACACTTTGTTGCTACAGGATTTAATAAAGTGAACCAGTCAATTCAAGGCCTGAACTAGCCTGTACTCAATACAATCTAGTAAGTGTCAAATTCAGAAACCCACAATACACCCTAATGCACCTTGAACCAGCTTAAAATGTAATTCTGAAATACTTAACAAAATAAAAATTCAATGTTAATTTGTGGTTTTCAAAGTCACTATGAGTTCTGTTTTTATTTGCGTTTTATACCACCTTTGCAGGAAGCTATAGGATGTTCTAAAAAAAAGCAACTTGTTCACTGGCTTTCAAAGTAAAATGGTTATAGAATATAGAGGTAATACAACTAATACTTTTTGCATAGAGCTTCAAGGTTGCCCATTCCTCTCACCTACATGTCAAAGAACTGCCAATTTGAGAGAGAAAAATTCATTCGATCATCTGTAAAAGGAGGGACTATAAATACACTTCAGTTAAAAAACAAAATATGCATGCATTCAACAAGTATTTGAGCATCTACATAATAGTAGGTGCTGTAGTAGGAATACATGGAAAGCTCCGTCACCTATTCAATAAACACATATCCACAAATAACTAAAACAAAGCACAAAGTGGTGAAAATAATTGGACAGAGACACGAAGAATTCAGAGGAGGGAAGAAAGCACTTAAAAGTCTTTTTTTAGAGGGAGTAGTGTGAGTATGCTGGGTGGGGGGTGACAAAGGGAGTGGAGAAGAGTTAAGGCAGCCTGAAGGAAATGACATTTGAGCTAGGCCTGGGAAGAAGGAACTACAGCAAAAACTAAGAAGCTGTATCACCCAGAGACCACTGGTTACCTAGGAAAGGATTCGGGCCAGCTTTCCACCACTTAAGCTTGCCCTGTCCAGCAGCAATAGCCCGCCTTCTTCCGCAAAGGGCTTTCTGATCCTTTTGTGGGCAGGGGCGGAGGTAATTACAGAACCGAGGACCCCCCCCAACGTTGGTACCTCCCCCACCCTTCTCGCCATAATTCCCCAGGGTTTTCGTTCCGATGGATCCCATCCTCGTTCTCCGAAACACTTAGGTTTGCGCCTTCCCAACACGTGTGGGGAGGAAAACGTGCGTCCCCTGAAATTCGGCCCTGCAAGCCCTAGGGAATAAAAGCGGGCCGGGCCGGAGCTCTTGGACCCCCGCTTTCTATAGGATCCGGATTTACCTGGGGCCAGGCGAGCACTTTCTCCAGGGACGCACGCTTTGCCCAGCGGACACCTTCCTTCTCCTCTTCTTTTTCCTCCCTCTCAGTCCCATCCCCTTAGCTCCGCAAGAAATAGAAACACCATGCGAAGCTCTGCTCCGGGACCAACCCGAGCCCAGGCCCCAATGCCGGCCCCGATCCCGGCTGGCTCTCCTTCTCTCCGCTTACCAGTGCCAGTTATTGACGTTAGTGGCGTCTGCCCGCTCCTCCACGATCCAGCGTGGGTCACCCTCACCCCACTTGGCCATCTGGTCTCGGATTCCGCCGCCGCAGGCTCCCACACCGCCCCGGCCCCAGCCGCCGGCAGCGCCTGGAAACTACTAGAAGCGGGCGCAGCGCCTCCCGGCTCGCTTTTCCTTCCACCTTCCCCCCACCCCCCCACCCCGGCCCAACCTTCTCCGCTCCCCCTCTGCAAGCTTCCGGATCCTCCTCCTCCTCCTTTTTCTCCTTCTAGCCGGCCTACTTCCACCATGCACTTCCGCCCCAACTCTCCGCGGGTTACGCGCCCCTAATTCTCAGGGTTCCGGCCTACTTTCCCACCTGTTAAACTGCCCCTTTCCCTCAGGAAGAGCGCCACAGTAGCTATTATATATAAGGAAGGATCACAGAATGACCAATCACTGTTTCGCGCCAGAAACCTATCGCTCTTCTAATCTCTGTGCTTTCACCCCCTCCCCCCCAGCAATGGGAGTGAAAACAGTAAGCTTTGCTCGCGAGGCTCTCTGGGAGTCGTAGTTTTTCTTTAACTGCCCACTCGGTGTCCGGCCGGAAGGAGGCGTTGGAAAACGAGGAAGTGTCTCGAGCTCACCCGCCATACGCAATTATGTTTCTGGGCGTTGTAGTCCCCGGAACCCAGTCTGCCGAGCTGAGGAGAAGTGAGGGAGAAGAGAAAACGACAACTTCCAGCATGCAGTGCGGCAGGACCCCCTCCCTAGTCAGTTCTCTCTTCCCTCTTCCCCTTACCTCTCGACTGAGCTGTTTGACTGGAAGGGCTCGGCAGGCTGAGGTTGAGTGACTGCGGCTGGGTCCTAAGAGGGAGGGGCCGATGCGGAAGAGGTAAGGGGGTCCAGCCGCCCCTCTCTCCCCTAGCCCTTGGGTTCCCCTGCCGGCCACTATGCAATATTTTCCGGCACCGGATTTACGTCTCCGCGTCCTCTCCTCGGACTAATGCCCTCTGGCCCTTCATGCTCCTCCTGGATGTCCCCACTCTTTTCCCTCATTAGTCTACTACGGTGCCTGGGGGCGCGGAGGGAGGAAGAGGAACCCCGAAGGAAGGCCGGGGCTGCCGAAACCGTCCCCCCTTCCCCCCCGCCGCAATCTACCCTTCCAATATCTTATTATTCACCCCATCCCTACCCCAATCTTTCCCTCCCTGCTCATGAGTCGTCTTTGCTGGTTGGGACCTCGACACTTTGCAAGAGTTGTTGAGAGAAGAGGCAGGTAGCCAGGTATAAGAAGCAATTAGGCCGAGTGGATAGAATGCTGAGTCTGGAGTCCGAAAGACCTGAATTCAAATCCAACTTCAGATACTCTTAGCTGTTCTCCCCTAGGCAGGTCAATTGGTCTCTATTTGCCTTAGTTTCCTCATCTGTAAAATGTGGATAATGTGGGCCTAGAAGGACCAGCTGAGATAATTTTTGCAAAAGATCACTTAGCCTGGTGCATAGTAAGTACTAAATAAATAATATCATAATCATTTTTTTGTCCATTTCTCAGCATGGTTCCAAATTGCTTTCCAGACTGGTCAGTTTACAGTGACAGTGTATCAATATGCCTGACTTTCTGTACTTCTTCCAGTGACCATTTTTAATTTGTAGCACTCTAAAGGTCTGCCAACTATTCTCTGTCCTGTGATTCTGTTCTGACTCCTGAACATCACTGTTCCACCTAGCTGCCTTTGCTTCTGATTAGGAAATGTTGGAATTGAAATTCAAAGACAGTTCTCTCTTAAGCTCCGAAGTTCAGCACTGTTTCACACTTTAATGAACCCAGCAGGAGGCAACTAGATGACTCAATGAATAGAGTCAGGCCTGGGGAGGTCCTGGGTTCAAAAGTGGCATCAGATACTTCCTAGTTGTGTGACCCTAGGCCAATTGCCTAGCATATTTAGTATTGATTCTAAAACAGAAGAAAAGGGGGCAGGGTGGAGAGACAGAGAGAGAGAGAAAGAGAATGAGACTGGAAGTCAAGATATAGGTTCTAGATCTTGCACTGTTGCCTTAAGAAGGTTAAACACATCATCTCCCCAAGCTTCACATCCCTTCTGTGTGTAAAATGGATTAGATCAATTCTAAGGCCCATTTCTAAACCTAAGATTCATAGAATTTTTAAAAAATGATTTAAAAAGAGTAAAAATAATAGTTCAAAACTAATGAAATTGGACATTATATACGTTTCACCCTTGCAAAGATGAAAGGCTATGCATTCTTCTCTCTCTTCTTTGGGGCCAAACTTAGTCATAATTTCATGGATTTCCTTTTGATTGTTTTGTTCTTATTCTTTCAATGTACATTGTTGTGTTTTGGGTTTTCATACTTCTGCTTGAATTTTGTTGTTTGACCCTTTGTGACCCTATTTGGAGTTTTCTTGACAAAGACACTGGAGTCCTTTTACAGTTGAGGAAAGTGAGGCAAACAGATTAAGTAACTTGCTTAGGGTCACATAGCTAGTAAGTGTCTGATGCCAGCTTTGAACTCAGGAAGATGTCTTCCTGATTCCAGACCTGGCACTCTATCCAGTTCACTGCCTAGCTACCCCATGACTTCATCTTACATCATTTCATTTGAATCTTTTCTTGCAGTGAATTTAAAATTTCATTACATTCATGTATCACAATTGTCTAACTATTCTCTAATCAGTACGATTTGTCTCCAATTCTGTTACTACAAAAAATACTGTTTTAAATATTTTGGTGTATAGGCCATCTTTTTGTTATTGCCATCCTTGGGTATATGCTTATCAGTGGGAACTTTGGGTCAAAGGATGTGAACATTTTTGTTCATTTCTCAGCATGGTTCCAAATTGCTTTCCAGAATGGTCAGTTTACTGTGACCATTTCCATCTTATAACTTGAAGGTGAGGGGAAACTTTAGTTATTTTGGTTTATATTTCTCTTGTTATTAGTGATATTTGGTTCAGCTTACAGGAGGCAGTGAAAGAGCACATGGCTTTGAGTCAGAGAATTCATATTGGGTTTAAATGCTAGCTAGCTCTTTTGCTTCCTAGCTATGTAAACTTGGACAAACCATTTAATTACACTGGGCCTCTGTTTTATTGTCTGCAAAATGAGTCTTGGACTAAGGGCCCTTCTAGTTTTAAATTTTGTAAACTTAGAGTTGGAGTGTATGTTAGAGGGCCCATAATGAACTTTAACAAGAAGCCCTTGGCTCCTTTTCTTGTCTTGACCAAAATGGTTTTTGTCATATCTAGTTTAATCCTTTGATCTTCATCACAATTATAGGAAAAGTGTCTTCTATAGCTTCCTATGAATTTTTGGCAGTGTTCTAAGATAGAAGCTTTATTAGGGTTGGAAGGGAGGGGGGATTTGGATAAGTGACTCCAGAGATAGTACTGGACCAAGGTCACACAATCAGGAAATACCTGAGACTGAATTTGAATTCATGAAGATGAGTTCCTGATTCCAAGTCCACTGTTCTGTCACTGCATTCTTTTTATTGTTTTACTGTTAGAAATTATTTTATTGGGGACAGATAGGTGACTCAGTGGTTTGGGAGCCAGACATAGAGACAGGAGGTCCTGGGTTCAAATGTGATCTCAGACATTTCCTGAGATCTGTTTGACCTGGGGCAAGTCACTTAACCCTCATTGCCTGGCCCTCTTCTGCCTTGGAACAGATACATAGTATTAATTCTAAGACAGAAGGTAAGGGTTTAAAAACAAAGAAAAAAAATATTTTATTTTGTTTCCATTATTTTGGTCTTCTTTCTGACTTTAGTGCATCTTGGTCTGTTGTTTTTCATCTTCTTTCTACAATGCTTGGTATTATACCATCTTCCTCCTCTGTGACTGCATCTTTGGTGTCTCTCATTATATACCTTGTGTAGCCTGTAGATCAGAGGTCCCCAGCCACAGGCCACATGTGGCCCCCAGAGGCCATGTATCCGGCCCCCACTGTACTTCTGGAAAGGGCACCTTTTTCATTGGTGGTCAGTGAGAGGAGCACTGTATGTGGCAGTGTGCAGTGGTGCTCACGTACAGTACTATTTCCGATGACATAATCCTTTGCGTGGCACCTTAGAAGGAGGCACTGCACAAAGGATTCTGTGGCTGCACAGTGGAAGATGTCAGAATGGTGAGTGGTGATCTGAGGGAGGGGATTCCTCTCTGTGTATACCTCTGCCTGGTTAGGGTTAGGGTTAGGTTTAGGTTTTTATAGTCCGGCCCTCCAATGGTGTGAGGGACAGTGAACTGGCCCCCTGTGTAAAAAAGTTTGGGGACCCCTGATATAGACTCTCAAAAAAAGACTTGTCAGTGAAATGAAAGACCTTTAAGCATTTTATAGTTTTACAGGTTTTAACTTCCCCTCAAGTTTCCAGACTGTACCTGGATACACAGTATCCTTGGGCCTCATAGTTTTGCTTGCTAGAGCAAATGATACAGTTTTGATTTTTCCCTGAGAGTGGTTATTGAGTTCCTGAAGTCAATTTGACACCAACAAATCACACATACAACTCCCCTGTCCAGTTAGTATAATTAGACCCTAAGAATCCTGTGGCCACCAGAAAGCAGCTTTAGCTGGACTGATGCTAACTTTCCATAAGCTTCAGTTTGAAGAATGCTTCCTTAGAGGTACTATAGAAATGCCAAATAAGAGGCAAGCAAAATTGACTATTCTTGGGGCTGCTGTTATTTTTGCTTGCTAGTCATTTTATTTATTTATTTATTTTTTGCTCTTCAGTTCTTGGATTAAGCTATAGTTCTCCAAGAACCTTTCTGAGCCAATTAACATGAATGATTTTGATTGCCTTGTGGATAGAACTTATTGTTTGAGAATAAAACATTACTTTGATAGTGCCTTTATGATATGTGTATTGCCAGGAAAATTCTTTAATATATCTTTCACCAATCAAAAGCCTGACCACTTATTAAGTGACTTACCCAGGATCACACAGTTAGAAAGTGTCTGAGACCATATTTGAACTAAGGGCCTCCTGGCTCTAGGCCTGGTGCTCTGTCCACTGTGCTATCTAGCTGCTCCTAACCAAGAGTATCTTTACTGGATTCTCTCATTTCTCCTTGTCTTCTGAGGATCAGAAGTTAAAAACCTTCTAGTGCTTTAGAATAAATTTTGGGGAATCAGAGATGCCTTTTCCCCCCTCTTGAAGCCCTAATCTATATTTAAAGCATTTTATTCACAAAACTTTATTAGGTCATATGAGTATTATCCCTATTTTACAAAAGAGGTTTAGGGCTTCGAGAAGTAAGATGAACTTCCATAGCTAACAAGTCAGAATTTCAATTAAATCACTGGACTTATGAGTACATTTGAAACATTCTTTCCTCAGTACTAAGCTGCTTCTCTAACAGGTTTCTTTTCCCTTTGCCTCAGATGAATCGGACAAAAGTTGATGAAGAGGAATACTGGCATAGCTCCAAGTTCAAGGCTTTCACATTTGATGATGATGATGATGAACTCTCCCAGGTAGGTTGCAAAAGGCATGACAGTCATCAGACTCACTCCATCAGCATTTTAGATGGCCTCACTTTTTTTTTTTAACCTGTATTGTAACCTTTTATCTTGATTCCAAGGCAGAAGAGTGGTAAGCCTAGGCAAGTAACTTATCCAGGGTCACACAGCTAAGAATTGTCTGAGACCAAATTTGAACCCAGGTCCTCTTGACTCTAGGCCTGGTCCTCTATCCACTATGCTACCTAGCTGCTCTGCTGGCCTTCTTTTATAGAGGTTCCTATGTAGTAACTAACTCTGTAACCTTGGACAATTTATAGATCATCTCTGAATATAAAATTTTTGTTAAATGGAATTGAAATAAATAATCTCCAAAGTTTCTTCTAGTTCTCACATTGAAGTCATTGAAATTCCAGTATGAAAAATGTTCCAGGTTATAAAATGTAGAAAATCTAGTAGAGAAAGTATTAAGAAAGATCTACTAGGAAGGGGGGACTAAATTACTCAGTGGTAAAAAAGCCAGACTTAGAGACAAGAGATCCTGGGTTTAAATCTGTTCTTAGATACTTCCTAGCTGTGTGACCCTGGGGAAATCACTGAACCCCAATAGCCTCACCCAGTGATGGAGAACCTATAATATGAGTGTCAAAGATGGTATGTGGACCCCACCCCCTCCACCTGCCCCTAATTTGTTACCAGAAAGGCAGAGGGACTCAGGCAGAGCTGCTCCCCTCTCCCTCTCCATCATGACATTTTTCCACATGCCTTGCCCCTCTGCCCAGCAGCCCAATGGGAGGACTTCCTCTCTCTCCTGTGTAGAGTAAGGAGTGGGGGTGGGGGCACTTGGGGGGAATCACAACACATGTTCTCTAAAATGCCTGCCATTTCTTTAAAAATTTTTTATATCCATATATTTCCTACTACATCCCACCCTCCTTCCCCTCCCAGAGAGCCATCCCTTAAAAAAATTTTAAAAAGTTAACTAAAAAAAAGATCAGCATATGAAAAAGTTGCTGTTGTATGGAGTATTCCATTCCAATGCCTCCTCTTCTACAGAGAAGCTGGGGGTAGTGTCTTCTAACATCTCTTTTATGAATCCAAGCTTGATCTTTATAATCTTGCACCATTCAACCTCAATTATTTGGTTGTTCTTTTTTTTTAAAATAGAGATTTATTGCTCTCTTTTGTTTAGAACAGGTTTTTATAGCAAAGGATTTAATTTTTAAAAAGAGGCAGCCAGCTAAGTGACTTAGTGGATAGCACTAGACCTAGTACCATGGAGGTACTATCTGGCCTCAGACTCTTTCCTAGCTGTGTGACCCTGGAGAAGTCACAAACCTCAGTTGCTTAGCCCTTACTGCTCTTCTGCCTTGGAACTGATACTTAGTATTAAAGATAAAGGTTTAAAAAAAAAATAGAAAAAGAGGCAGCAAAAAAGTGTAGGGCAGCATTTGTGAATCTTTTTAGAGATTGCATGCCCAAACTCCACCTTCAAACTACCTGTGACCCCTCACCCCCTTCCCCCAACCATTATCTAATGGAGAGAAAGGAGGAGGTGGGACATGTGAAAAATGACCTCAGGCAAAGTGGAGAGGGGAAAGGGTATACCCCCCTCCAGCATGCTGGGGCTTGCATGCCATGTCTTAGCCTCTAGGGCTATTCTTATCTATTCTTTGGGGCCACTTATTCTTTGCAATACTGCAACATTCTGTGGTTGTGGTTGTTCTTTCTAATTACATTGTTGCCATTGTGTAAACATATGTTTCTTGATTCTCTTTACTTTCTATCAGTTCATTTCAGTCCATGATTCTTTGTATTCTTCATATTCATCATTTCTTACAACCCAGCAATATTCTGTTATATTCAGGTACCACCATTTTCTTAACTATTCTTCAGTCCATCTTTTTCATTTCCATTTCTTTGCTGCCAAAAAGAGTGTTCTTATGAATGTTTTGTTTTGTGTAGGGCTTTTTTTTTTTTAGCCATTGACCTCCAATTTATGGGTCAAATGGAATGGACATTTTTAATAATTTTCTTTGCAAAATAGCAAATTGCTTTCCAAGACGAATTCACAGTTCTACCAACAATGCATTAAGTGATTATCTTTCCATAACCCCTCCAATGTTGACATTTTTTAGCATCATTGCCAATTTGCTTGCTATCAGGGGAAACCTCTGGGTTGTTTTCATTTTTCTCATAATTGTTCATTTGGAACATTGTCATAGTTAAAATGTGTAATTCATTTGAGAATTGTCTGTTCTTATCCTTTGACAATTTTGGCAAATAGCTTTTGTTTGGATATCAAACCCTTAACATAAATATTTAACATAAAATTTTTTCTTTTTCAGGTAACCACTTCTTTCCATATATTACTTGCATTGATTTTATTCATGTAAAACAGTTTTCCTTTTTTAAAAAAGTTCCTTATTTAAATGGTTTTGTGCTTGTTCTTGAGTGAGAATTTGATGCAATCGGAACTTATAAGTGTTCTTTGTGTAAGACATTATTCAAGGGTTAGGAATATAAAGAAAAACAATAAACCTTATTTTCAATGAGTATATATTCTCAAAGGTACAAGCTATATGCAGATAGGTGTGTCCCTGGTTGTTCATGGTGTAAACATGATAGTCTAAGCAAAGCACTACTAACTTGGAGGATTAGAAAAGACTTCATCCAGGAGTTGGTCTTGAAATAGTCTAAATATTTTATGAAATAGAAGTAAGATTGGGGTATATTCTAGGAATGGGAGACTGCCTTTGTAAAGGTTTTGAAACCAGAGATGGAATATGGGATCTGGGGATCTGCTAGTAGGATCACTTGTTTAGAATGTTGCTTACATAAAGGGAAGTAATATGAAATTAAATATATACACTTTTCCCTCCCCTCCACTTCCCTACTTAGAGCAGACCATACTTAGTCATTAGACCTCTGTCTTAGAAATATGATATTTGGGGGAGGGGGGGGCAGCTGGGTAGCTCAGTGGATTGAGAGCCAGGCCTACAGATGGGAGGTCCTAGGTTCAAATCAGACCTCAGACACTTCCCAGCTTTGTGACCCTGGGCAAGTCACTTAACCCCCATTGCCTAACCCTTACCACTCTTCTGTGGTAACAGAATCAATACACAGTATTGATTCCAAGATGGAAGGTAAGGGTTTAAAAAAAAAAGAGAAAGAAATATGATTTTGATATATAGATTTAGAAATTATCTGAATAGAGATAATAACTGAACCTATGCTGGAGATGGAATACTGAGTTTGGAGACCTGCTAGTAGGATCATTTGTTTAGAATGTTGCTTACATAAAGAAAAATAATATGAAATTAAATATACAAAGATAAATTGAAGACAAAATAGGTTTTGCTAATTGGATGGTTTGAAAGAAGGAGGAACTGAAAGCAGGGAGCCCAGTTAGAAGGCCATTGCAATAGTCCAGGCTTGAGATGATGAAAGTTTGAATTAGAGTGGTGGCTATGTGAGTTTTTCCTGTAAAATATTAATCATTCACTCTTTTGGCTTTGTGTCCCAAATCCTCTAATATCATCTTGCGAAATAAATTTGGTGGGCAGTAGGAGGAAGAATTGATGTGTATTCCCAGATTTCTGTCCATTTGCAGTTGAAGGAATCCAAACGAGCAGTAAACAGCCTTCGGGACATTGTGGATGATGATGATGATGACCTGGAGAGGGTCAGCTGGAGCGGAGAACCTGTGGGGAGTAAGTAGAAGAAATTCAAGGAGGTCATCCTCAGGATTTATGTCTTTAATAGATGACCTACCTATTTAAACCAATGTCCTTCCCTCTCTGCTTTTCAAAATTCAGTCACTTCAAAAGTCTCTCCTGGACTGGTGAGTTTCTGAAGAGACAGATGGATCGTAGGATAATAAATTCAGAGCTGGAATAAACTTTAAAGGCCTTCTAGTCCACCCCCATTCTTTTACAGATGAGGAAACTGAGATGTAGAGAGATGGAGTGACTTGCGCGGGATCACACAGCTATGTATGTGTGAGAAGCAATATTTGAACCCAGTGAAAGATGTAAGTCCATGAAAGATGAAGAAAGAGCCTTTTTGTCTCTTTTTAAATTAATTTTTGAGATTGGCTCTCCCTATCCCTGGCTAGAAGTGTAGTGGCCACTGACATGCTAGATTCCCCATATTGATCAGTATGGAAGCTTTAACCTCCTCTATTTTTCCCACCTGGGCTGTTCTGCCCCCTTGGCTACCTCTGCTCTCAGGGGCTTACCATGTTGGTTCCTGACTTAGAGAGGAAGCCTAATCAACATTAACCTGACAATGGCTCAGAGACCAGTCTCATCAGCAGAGACTAGAGGATATGCTACCGTGTCCTACTTTCCTCTAAAATCCACTTATAACAAAGAAAAACAGTTAAGCAAAACCAACTGAAAAAGCAACCACCTCTGGAAAAATATGTGATGTTCTCATCCTTTAGTCTCTGAAAGCAGAATTGTTCATCCTTTGCTGGGTCCTGCATAGCTGTGGTTGTGAATGGATTTCCATAATTCTGTGGCAGGACAATGTTACTTAGCTACCAAATCTTGCCACCCAGCCATTATTTAACGATATTTAAACAATTAACCTTTAGCTCCTCCTATGGCCACCCAATGACCTCTCTGATTTTAGGAGGCAGGATCAGTTTTAAGAAGTCAAGATGACCTGTGAAGTTTTTAGAGAACTAGAAGATAAGAGCTTAGGGATTTACATTCTATGTAAGGTTTACTAACTCTGCACTTTGACTCCTTTCTTTCATGTAGGCATCTCTTGGTCCATCAAAGAGACAGCTTCCAGTGGTGGCCCCACTCTTGAGGGACGTGAACAGCTAAAGGCTCGAAACAGCTTATCCTCATATACTCCTCTTCCCAAGCCTACCTCCTCCTACTCTCTGAGCAGCTTCTTCAAAGGTAAAGAGTGAAGAAGTGTAAGGAGTTTCCTTTTCCTTGGGCATCAAAAGATCCAGCCCAGCATTCTCTTTTGATCTGGAATAAAGGAAGACTAAAGGGGAAAAAATGCTTTATTGGGATTGGCGACTAATTCAGTAATTCTTTGTTATTCTGCCAGGTTTTGTGGGTAAGAGGAATTGTGGAGAATTTTGAGTGGCTCAATCAAGGAGAGGAATCTCCAGAGCTTGGTTGGCAGGATTGGCATTATTGGATTGACAAGGGCAAGGTGACATTGGTACATTTAAGGGAGTGATGAATTTGGAGACAGGATATGAGTTTGAATCCAAACACTGTCTCTTCTTATCCAGATGGGGCAAATGACTTAGACAAGTTACTTAAATTCTCTGGGTCCCAGTGTTGGGACCATAAAATGATAGGGTTGAACTAGATTGTATCTGAGGACACTCTTGGCTCCAAACCTCTGATCTTTATTACTTTGGGAAAGCTGTGGCATAGCTATGATTTTTCATTAGGTGGTTTCTAACGTAGGTCACAAACTCGGGTCTATTATATAACTTAGACTGGTTTCTAGGAAGTAAAAAGATCTCTACTTTAGAGCTTGGAGGAAATTAAGATTGAAGTGGAAAGTCACCTCTTTTGATATAGTCAGTAAACATTTATTAAGCCCTTGCTATGTGTCAGGCACTGTGCTAAGATATAAGAAAAAAAATATGAAAACTTGTATGTTGCTAGGGCATATCACAGCCTTCTTAACCTTTTTTCCCTCAGGGAAGCAGGAATTTTGATTTCTGGAAGGTTGGAGAGACAGAAGTGAACACTTCCCTTTAATTAGCCAGTATAGGTTAATACTTGTGGCCAACATAAAATACTGATAAACTAGCCACCAGCTAAGAGAATCATAGGAGTTGAAAACTGGAAGGGACCCTTCAGATGGATCATCTAATCCAGCCAGTCTGTTAGTTGTGTGTGTGTGTGTGTGTGTGTGTGTGTGTGTGTGTGTGTGTGTTTTAATCTTTGATATCTATGATGTGGTCCTTGAGTCATTTTTCAGTTGTGTCTGACTTCATGGTCCTTTTTGAGGGTTGGGTTTTTTTTGTTTTTGTTTGGCATAGATACTAGAGTGGTTTGTTATTTCCTTCTCCAGCTCATTTTATAGATGAGAAAACTGAGGCCAACAGGGTTAAGTGACTTGCCCAGGGTCACATGACTAGTAAATATCTAAAGCCAGATTTGAACTCAGAAAGAGTAGTCTTCCTGACTCCAGGCCAGGCATCTACTGCACTACACAGTTAGTTGATGTGCTGAAATTAGAACTTAGATCTCCCAACTCAAAATCCAGTCTTTTTGCAACTACACATGAATGCTAGGAGCACTGTGAGGCCCAACTAACCCAGAGGGTGCAGATAGAAGGCCTTTGGACTTCAACTTCAAATTTAAGGTGAGTCCATAAGAGGAAAGTTAAAAATTACTGGGAAAGAGTTACTGTAGGCATTTCTTTTAGAAGAGAGGAGACTTAAAGCATCATCTTTGAAGATAATTTTTGGTTTTGGTTTGGACCTCTGATTTCATCATTGTAGGTATCCCAGGCCTGAAGTGGAGAAGAACTGGGTTCAAATGTGACCTCAAATATTTCTCAGCTGTGTGACCCTGGGCAAGTCACTTAACTTGTTTTGCTTAGCCTTTATTGTTCTCTTAGACTTGATACTAAGAGAGAAGGTAAGAGTTTTATTTTAAAAAAAAAAAGAAGAATGTCTGAAGTGGGCACTCCCTCTACAGATGCAAATGAGCAACTCCATCTGTAATTTATAGTCATAGAGAGTCATTTGAGATACTGGGGTTAAGTGATTTGCTCTGACAAAATGTGTCAGAAATAAGACTTGAACTCAAGCCTTTCAGACTCCAAACTCAATCTCTACACTATGCCATAGCACTTTGAATAAAAAGTTCACTAAAAAATTCAATAAACCTATGGAGGCTAAACAAAAGAACCCCATCCATAGCTCAGGGAAAGTATATATTTTATGATTTGGATCATGTGGTCAAGGCTTCATCACCACTGGGGAACTTGCCAAATTTCAATGCCATTTAAAAAAAAAAATAACCCTTATATTTTGTCTTAAAATCCATAGTAAGTACTGATTCTAAGACAGAAGAGTGGTATGGATTAGGCATTTGAGATCAAAATGACTTACTTAGCATCACACAACTAGGAAGTGTCTAAGGCCAGATTTGATCTCGGGTCTTCCAATCTCCAGGCCTGGTGCTCTATCTATTTAGCTACCTAGCTGCCCCTTGGGTACCAGTATTTTTGAATTGCAAATAAACCTCTTCTATAGAGAGATTATAGGGAATAAGAAAAGCTTACTCTTTATTTTTCTTAGAAGAATGTTTATATTGTTAATATTTTCTAAATAAGCCCTTGTTTTCTTAAAGAATTGTTCTATTTAATACTTTTATTGTGATTTTAAAATTCTCTATAGTTGTTTTTATATCTTTTAGTTAAAAATTTGATATAAAGCTTAAGTGAAATTATGTATATATACACACACACATATATCTATAAGCAATGGTATGAAATTTAAATAAGCACAAAACAAATACTGATTTTTATTTGTTACTTAACTGTTCTGTTCCCAGTGAATGCTTATGATTGTTAGTGATCCTGGACAACCTTAGCTTGAACTTTGGGTCTTATTCTCCATATGCTCTTTGGCTTTAGGAAGAAGCAGACTTGGGAGTTTCCAGTCCCTTTCAGATGGTAGGCATTGGGCTTTGGGCACTGGACTATCTTCTCTTGCTTGCTGTAGGGATTAGTTTTTTTTAGGCTCAATAGTCAGTCTGAAGAGTTAGGGGAAGTAGGTGGCATGTCAGATGAGTCCCTCTTGGTGCTCTGACCTTAGGAAGAACCTGGGAACTGTGTGAAGGAAATGTTTTAGCCTTTTTTTTTTAAACCCTTACCTTCTGTCTTAGAATCAATAATATCCCAAGGCAGAAGGAATGGTAAGGGCTAGGCAATGGGGGTTAAGTGACTTGCCCAGGGTCACACAGCTAGGAAGTGTGTTGAGGCCAGATTTGAACCTAGGACCTCCCATCTCTAGGCCTGGCTCTCAACCCACTGAGTTACCCAGCTGCCCCCATGTTTAAACTTTTTAAAGGATAAAGTGGCATGCTCTCTCCCTCCTCCATTCTACCTCTCCCCCTCCCATTGTAATGGTAGCTCATAATTTTGGAATGATGTCCTGCTTTGCCTGAAGCCTTGAAAGGGTTACTGCCCTTGGCCATACATCCATATGCTAGAGAATCTTTTAGAAAAGAAAGCTGTGCTTAAAGGGAGGGGTGGAAGAGACAAAATTCAGGGTATTCTCTTGAGCCTGTTGCCTTTTCTTCCCCAGCCCTCTCAGATATACCTCCCAAAAGCTTTGCTCCAGAGCTGCGAAGACCTAAAGGTGAATACAAGGTGGGTTACTATTAGAAAATGTACTTCAAAGCCCAGTGGTTTTCATGTGGACTAGGCAAAAGGGTCTTAATTGAGCAGAGATTGCAGTGAAATGGATAAATGAGAACAGCCACTCCCGGAGCAAAGACTCCTCTCTGAGGCCAAGAATCCAGAGTGTGTGTTGATGCAACTCTAATTTATCCTTCCGCAAGTTTGAGCCATGAATGAATGCATGGCTATTTCATAAAACCATCATTAGTGGATGGAAATCTTAGAATGATGGCTTTAAGAAAGTTTCTGGTTTTCTGACTTAATTGGTTCTACTTACAGTAATGTTTTGGAGGGTTGTGGGAAAGAAACCCTCTTTCTCCCTGTTTTCTTTGCCTTATGCTTCCCTTCTCCTAGTGCTTTCAGTAACACAGAAAAACACTAGCTCTCAACTTCCTATCAAGGCCATTTTCGCCTTTCCAGCTTCTCCCTTGTCTATTTGCTCCTACTAAATACCTCCCCCTTCATGACAAAGGATCTCGTGAAGTCAACCAGGCCACCTGAGATCAAGCCCTCCTGGTACCTGTGAGGCTGGGGTGAGGAGCTGGCATCCAGATACCCTGGCCTCTGAGCCCAGTGAGGTTCACAAGCTGCTAATATTTCAGGATTACAGCAGTGACTGGAGCCTCAGTGACACAGTCAGGCGTCTGCAGAAGGGTAAGGTAAGAACATTATGGAAAGAAAGGAATTGGGGGGTGGGGGTGCAGAGATTCTGGGGATGCTGGGCATGTTGTCTCCAGGGAAGGGTTTCTGTCATTTTCATGTCCCCATCCTGCCATTTGATGAATGAGAACATTTCTGAAAGAACTGAACGCAACAAATCAAAGGTTTTATACCTGTTTCAGGGGAGTAGTTGTAGCACTATTGATGCCCTATGGCTTGGCATGGATTGGGTGGAATAGAAGAGAGAGTAAATGGGAGAGAAGGGGAAAAGGACATGTGGAAATGATCTGCCTTGGGAGATGTGCTATGATTTACGATGGAGGTCAAGTTCTAGGACTTCCTCAAGACTGTAACACCAGAATACAGAACTCAACTGGAGAAGTTTGGGAGAGGCCTCAGGTCTGTAGTGTGCACAGGGATCATGATATAAAATTGAGACTGTTATTAATGACACTTCCTGAAATTGGTACCATTTTGGGAAATTACTGAAAAGAGAGTTTAAGAATATGACTTCCTCAAAGCTAGTGGTACAGTTTGGTGAACTGTACTCTGATTTCTTCTTACTTCCCCTTGCCCACTCAGGTCTGCTCTCTTGAGAGATTCCGTTCCCTGCAGGACAAGCTCCAACTTCTGGAAGAAGCAGTGTCTATCCATGATGGGAACGTCATTACTGCTGTGAGCTTCATTTTAGGAGCAGGAGACCCAGCAGCCACAAACTTTAGGATTGTGATTTAGGTGCTAAGTGGGAAGTGATTTCCCTATGTCTCTAGGAACCCTTAGTGGCACAGTTTCAGAGGTGGGGAGTGTGATGGGAATCTTGGGTAGTGACTTAGGATCTTGGCTATTCTGGAAGTTCAAATGGAGAATAGGTTGCTTTTCCATTCTTGTACATACTCTGAGGAAGGATAAATGTAAGAGAATACTAGGGAAGTGGTCATAATCTCCAGATAGTCATGGATACCAGGAACAAGTGATTTCTGAGCAGTGTTGTGTTCTAGACTTCAATCATTTTTGGGTCCAGTAACTTATTCTTTGCCTTGGCAGATCCCAAATGGATTTTTGGCCTCTGATAAACTCTCAATCAGAGGAGCTATTGAGGGTTGGGCTAGAGACACCAACTGATTTGTGCTTGGGTAGCCTTTAAAGCATAGGGCTGTATAGCCTTATATAACCGATACTTTATTCTTCCTCTTTCCTCAGGTTTTGATCTTCCTCAAGAGGACCCTGAGCAAAGGTAAGTGTAATTTGGAGTGATTTGCAGTCAAGGGTCTTGCCTTTTGTTTTACATGATGGCTGGAAGAATATAGGTCCAAGTGAGTAGTAGTTCATCTTTATAGTAACCCATTGATCACAAATTACGCTGCATCTTATGCATAAGCAGGTAGCTGGGCTAGAGTTTGAGGGAAGCAAGAGTCTATTCCAAGAGACAACAGGTTGAGTTGGTGGGAATTGAAGAATTTTCCTCACTGGTTAGTACAGTTATCCCTTCCCCATTGAGACTTTCTCCATCATGGTTTCCATATGTCTTGTGGTATCATAAGAAGTTAGATGAGAGTTTTGTGGAAGTCACAGATGACACAGAAAAAGTTTAGAAACTCAGAAATTCATACATGACCCAAAATTTACAATAAGGTACTGTAAATGCCCTATAAGAGAAAAAGAAAAAATTCAAACTTCTTCATTGGTACAAAAGGAGGACCCAATTTTTTTACACAGATTTTCCAGATCAAGAAGATGCCATGCCCCTAACCCCTGCAACGTGGAAGAAAGAACTATATTCTGTTTAAGCCAGAAGGATATAGAATATATTGGCTACTACTAAAATTTGGGGATAAAACTGTATAGTTAGAAAGGAAGCTATTTTCACATTTGGCATGATTAGATTTATTATTCTAAATTTTAAAATAGCTGTTTTTATTGATGCCTTCTGTTTTCATCTAATTAATTTCCACATTTTTCTGTTTTACTCCCCTACCTAGCAAGCCTTTCCATATAATAAAGATTAAAAAGTGGGGGGAAGCAATTCAGTACAATCAATCAACATGGACCTGAGTGATTAATTTTCCTTTCTCTCTACTTACTCTTTACCAGAGATCCTTTTCCGAGAGCTAGAAGTGAGACAGGTTGCCCTGAGACATCTTATTCACTTTCTTAAGGAAATAGGTGATCAGAAGATGCTTCTGGACCTCTTCAGGTGAGAGCTACTCCATCAGTCCACAGTAACATCCAAAGTTCCACATGCAGAGGCATGTGTTAGAAATGTCAAGAAGTAAGCAAGGTCATCTGGTGGACTAGAAAGAGCACCTGGAATTTGGAGATATTTATACTCTCTGAGCTTCAGTTTCATTATCTGTAAAAAGAAGTATAATTCTTATACTGCCAATCTCATTAGATTGTTTTGAGGATGACACCTTGATTATGAAGTGCTACCTAAATGGGTTGCCCCTGGCAGTCCAGGCCTTCCAGGATGAGAAGTGAAAAATACAATTTGTTTTATTTTTCACTTCCAACCTATAGAAAGAGCTAGAGGCTCTACCTTTATGCATAGACTCCTTCTAGTAAGGTTCCATTCCCAGATATCAGCATAGTGGTTGGCTGCTTCCTCCTCCCCACCGATGATTAAAGATGAATGAAGCACTTCATCTGGCTGTGGACATTGACAATGTGTGACAGGAAGTTATAAAAATAAAATATATTCATCAAGATTTGTTATGCTTTTATTTTTTAAAACTTTCTCTTTTTTTGTATTTTAGTCTGTTTTCTTTTCTTTTTTTTTTAAACCCTTACCTTCCATCTTGGAATCAATACTATGTATTGGTTCCAAGGCAGAAGAGCAGTAAGGGCTACGCCCAGGATCACAAAGCTAGGAAGTGTCTGAAGCCAGATTTGAACCTAGGACCTCTTGTCTCTAGGCCTGGCTCTCAATTCCCTGAGCTACCCAGCTGCCCCCTTAGTCTGTTTTCTTTTACAACATGATGAATATGGAAATATATTTTGTATGACTATACATGTATAACTTATATCAAATGGCTTACCATCTCAGGGAGGAGAAGAGGAGGGAATGAGAGAATTTGGAACTCAAATTTTTTTTAAATGGATATTAAAAATTATTTGCATGTGTAATTAGGGAAACTTTTTTAAGTTAGTAAAGACAAAAAAAGATTTGTTATGCTTTGAGGAGGGGCTAATGGTAGTGGAGACAACAAAGATAAAGGCATGTAAGGGCATCTAGATGGTTCAGTGGATAGAGTACCAGGACCTATAGTCTGAGAAGACTTGGGTTTAAATTTGAACTCAGACACTTCCTAGCTATGTGACCCTGGGCAAGTCACTTAACCACATTTGCTTAGCCCTTACTATTCTTTTGCCTTGGAACTGATACTTAGTATGCAAGGGTTTTAAAAAACCATAAGGTCTTATATTGGATGACGGTGGATATAACTGTGGACTTTATTGCTCTCAGGTCATTCATCCTAAAGTGAGAGCTTATTATGAGGCAAGGAATTTCTTTAACACACATTAGACAAAAATGCTAGGGGTAGAGCCCCTGAAACACTTAATGAACTGTTCCTTTCTTCTGTGTTCCCAGATACCTTGACAGAACAGAAGAACTTGCAGTAAGTATGACCTTCATCTCAATCTGATAATACCTAAAACTGCACTCATTCTTTTTTTTCTAATTAACTCATTTATTTAAAATATTTTTCCATGGTTATGTGATTCATGATCTTCCCTCTTCATTTCCAGAGCTGACAAGCAATTCCACTGGGTTCTACATGTATCATTGTTCAAAATTTATTTCCATATTATTAATATTTTCTCTGTCTTGGTCTTCCTTCCTGTTCCTCATCTGAAAGATGGACATGATATCTGTAGTATCCATGTCACAGGATTGTTTTAAGATTCAAATCAGATAATATGTGTGGTGTTCTTTCAGATGTTATATATGAATTGGACTTTGAGCTCAAGGGAAGTCTTTTACCTTTCTTTCTACCCTCAGCACTTAGCACAGTGCCTGGCACATAGTAGATTTAGGGTTTTTGTTGTTGTTTTTTTAAACCCTTTTTTTCTGCCTTAGTGGCAACTAGACAAGGGCTAAGCAAATGGGATTGTGACTTATTTCTGGTCACACACCTAGGAAGTATCCAAGGCCAAATATGAACCCAGGTCCTCCTGGCTCCAGGCCTGGCTTTCCATCCACTATGTTACCTAACTGTTCTTTAAATGTTTATTGATTAGAAAATTTTAAATAGTTAATATTGTCCTAAGACAAAAGTGAGAGATAAGAGAGAGTTATAAGTGAGGTGGAAAGGTAGGATGGAATATAGAGAACCAACCCTGTAGTCATGAAAACTTAGTTATTCAAATCCTACCTCTAACTCATACTGACTCTGTGACACTGGCCAGGTCACTTCTCAGCATCCAGACAGCTCTATGACTACATGGCAAAATAGTAATATTTTGTAATAGTAATAGTATTAATAATAATAATAACAATAATAATATTAATAGTAATCTGTCTGCATTGGTAGAGGAAGCCTGTTCACCAGGGAACTCCTAGCACTAATGAAATCTCACAAAGAACCCAGCATAGGCCAGAAAACCAGGTAGACAAGCAAAGGCAACAATTCCATCAAAGCATGAGTTTGCTTCATTCTGCCAAATCCTTTAGGAGTTTTGGGTTCTTTCCTTAAAATGTAGCATGCTCGGAAGCAATGGCGTTAATCACAGGAGCTCTCTAGCTGCCTTCCCGTCTGCATAAAGTCCAGACCATTCAAAATTTTCCTCTTTGTTTCTATAGCTGTCCCAATATCAAGAGCATTTAAGCATTCAGGACCCTGAGAAGCGGAAAGAATTTCTCAAGAGTTGCATTGGGTAAGCCATTCCCAAACACCAAAAAATGGCAGTTTGGGTGCGAGGGCTTTAACACAAAAAGGATCAGGAAAGCAGACAGTGGGGACAGGTAACTGGAGGTGGGTTTGCAGAGCCATTTCTCATGAGGTATCATGAAGCCTTAGGGATGGGTGGGACCCTAGCTACCCCTTGCAGGAATCTTCCTTTCCTCTTTAGCTTTCCTGATAGATGATCAATCAGTTTCATAAAATTTCAATTTGGAAGTACTTCACAGATCATCTAGACCAAACCTTCATTTTATGATAAGAGATCTGAGACTCAGAGGTTATGTGACTTGCTTAAGATCATACAGGTATTGAGTATAGACTTGAGCCTTGAACCCCAATTCTCAGACTCCAAGCCCATTTTTTTCCTACTATGCTGTGATATTCCATATCATGAATTTGAGTTATGGGGATTTCAGTACCTAAAAGTGATCATGATAGCTGACATTTATTGGGCATCTTAAGATCTGAAAGTACTTTCAACACATTTTCATCCTGACCTCACAGCAACTCTTTGAAGTAGTTATTCCAGGTTTTCCTATCCCTATTTTACAAATGAGGAAGCTGAGGCTCAGATAGTTGAGTCAAAATACAGGATTTGAACTCAAACTTTTCCTGCCTTCAAGTCCAACACTTTCCACTAACAGGCTGCCTGTTCCATTTCCTGTCAATAGTCTTAGTATTATGAAATTCTCAATTATATTGAAATGAAATTTTTCTTTCCTTTTTGTACACACACACACATACAGACACACACAGACCTCTGCTCTCCTATAATGTACTTGTGTGTCCAAAAATATATTAGCTGAAAGAGTGTTATGAAGGGTAGTTACACATTCATACCTTCCAATCTGCACCCTAAACAGTCAACTGAATGGTGTTGGTAGCAGGGACATATGGGGCAGTAGAAAAAACTTCATACTTGGAGTAAAAGCTTCTGATTTTGAATCCCAAATCCTGACTCTGTCACCACCTGAGTGACCTTGGGCAATTGAACCTCTTTGGGCCTCAGGTTCCTTATCTGGGTGACCACATAACATCCTTAAATTGAAATCTCAACTGTACAATTGGGATAATACTAGTCCACAAGATTGCTTTTAGGAAGGTGCTTTATTAAACTTAATAACTTGGATCGATTTGTTATTACATTGACTTGGATAATTCCTTCAGAAATGCAGAGCTTAATCATTGCACCCCACTATCTCTTATAGTTTTCCATGTTTTTCAACCTGGAAGCATTTCTAGATGAGTTGTCTCCAGGGAGGGGGCAATGACCTGTGGCCCAGGAGCCAATGGCCTGATTCTGAGGAGTATTTGACCAACTAATTTGAGGGTGGAAAAATGAGTGACAACACTTTCACCATTGTGTAAATTCACAACCTGCCTTCTTTCTTGCTGGTTGTCTGCTCTAATTGGGCATTTTCATTTGCCTTTTTTTTTTGGTCATTAAGTCCATGACTTTTGCTAATATTTGCTGTCTTCTCTTTTAGATAGCTTGAACTTGGTGCCATCAAAATTGTGTTGCTATATCAGTATAGATTTCTTCTTCCTATTTTTGTGTAATTTTTTCAGTAAGCATATTACAGACTGTGATGTTAGTGTTCAATTATAGTAGCATTACTACCATCACTGAGCAAAAAAAGTGTTTGTTAGAGAAATCTTTATGCCATTACTGTTTTGAAGCACTAAGAATTTCTTAGGTAAAGATACTAATTGTAGTTTGGTTTAGTTCATCCTTTTGGAGAAGAAAATCTTTAGTTGAAGAGAAGTACTAACCTTCTGGCCTTTTACCAGTTTACCATTTTCAGTGGAAGATGTTGCTCACATACAAGACCATTATACACTCCTGGAACGACAGATCATCATTGAGGTTAGAATCCCTGCTTATCTTCCCTCTCTCAAAGCTAATAAAACCTCTCCCTACCACCAGTCATCTCCATTCAGCACCAGGGACAGTTCCAGAACCATCTGCCGCCCCCCCCCCCCAAATTAATTTCTCTTATTCAATTACTCTGTGAGTAGCCAGTCTCTAAGAATCCTGTGTCCTTCTCTTATATTCTATTCCATGTTTCCTTTTTCCCTTTCTCCTGAGTACTCCAATTCTCACTTTATGAAGACTGTTTCCTCAGCAAGCTATCTTTTTATACCTTTTCTGAAATCAACTTAAGATCTTTGCCCTGAATTGTTTTGACTGTTCTAAGGTCTATCTTCCTGGGCTTACTATTTTTGTTTTCTCTTTATTTTTCTGGAGTATTAGTTGTCTCTTCTGCATAACCTGTGGGTTTTATTCTTTTTTCTCTCTTGGCTCCATTTGGCTCAGGTGAATGATCGACATCTGGAATCTTCAGGACAGACAGAAATCTTTAGGAAACATCCACGGAAAGCCTCTATCCTCAATATGCCACTGGTGACAACCCTCTTTTACTCCTGTTTCTACCACTACACCGAGCCTGAGGTATGTGAAAGTAAAATTTAGGGAGATGAATATACCCATTTTCATATATTCTTGACCAGGGCCATATGAAATATGATCTTTTTAAAAAAAAACCTTTTATTTAATAAATTTTCATTTAATTTTAAAAATTAAAAAAAATTTAATTTAGTAATATTATTTAAACCCAGTGCTCTGTGTTGGTTCCAAGGCAGAAAAGTGATAAAGGCTAGGCAATGGGGGTTAAGTGACTTGCCCAGGGTCACACAGCTAGGAAGTATCTGAGGTCAGATTTGAATCCAGAACCTCTCATCTTTAGTCCTGGCCCTTAATCCACTGAGCCATCTAGCTGACCCTGAATATGGTCTTATTATTAATTATATGAATAAGTTTGAATGTTACCTTACTCTCCAAAGGTCACTGGGTAGATAAGAGTATGTTGTTATTTGGTATACCTTCAGTAATCTGGTACCAGAGTCTGGTGTGATTTACTTTGGCTGTTGTTCGACACAGCAATGTCTTTCAGGTTAGGGCATTTCAAAGGGAAGATAGATTTTGGGTGATAGAGAGACAGGAAAGCTTAGTATGAGTACACACACAACTTCTGATTTCATGAAGATATTTTTAATGACTGGAGTGTCCATTTTTCCATCACTTAAGACTTAAGACTAGAGAAGGCATTGAGTTTCTCAACCCAGTCTTCATGTAGTTGAGTGACAGTGATATTCAGACCAAATAGGTTTGCTGTGCTTATATGTTGAATCCAGTATATCAGAAAGTGAAGTGTAGGAAGTGCTAAAGATAGGAAAATGGGAAGTTTTGTCCAGCCTGAAAGATTTACTATATTCTATAGTAGAATTAGCTGCTATAGAAAACACAGTAATGTTCCTTCTCATCTTTTCCCCAGGGAACATTTAGTAGTCCCATCAACCTGAAAAAAACCTTTAAGGTAAGTTCAAATGGATAACTTTTTTAATAGCAGCCACATCAGGGACAATAAGAACAATTAAAAGAATGGATGATGGAAAGGCTGAGACTAGTGAGGTTTTTTTAGTCCCACCAACCAAGGAAGCTCTTTTTTGAACTTCCCTAGTTGTATTGAGGGAAACACCATTCTTCTGGTCTCCCAGCCTCACAACCTTGATGCTAGATGTAATACATCCGCCCTACTCCACACATCCATTCACTTGCCAGATCTTGCCATTTCCATCTCAGCATCTCACTACTTGTGCAGTTACCACCTTAGTTCAAACCCTCAAACACCTTTGGCATAGACTATTGCTGATTGATCTTTCTGGCTCACATCTTTTTCCCCTGCTCCAGTCCATCTTCTGAATAAATGTTGCTTCTGGAAATGTGATTTTCCTTAAGCATGGGTCAGATCATGGCACTCTTAGGCTTAGTAAACTTCAGGGGTGATCTGTTGCCTGTAGGATAAGTGACTCCAGAGATAGTAGCCCTTTACAACATGGTTCCCAACCTCTCCCTCCATCCATTTATATGTTACTCCCCTTCTGTACTCCACAGCCTAAACAAACTGCCTTTCTTGTTCTTTATCATTTGACTCATCTCCCACCTCCATGCCTATACACTGGCAGTCCTTCCTTTGCTTTTCCTCCACACTTCCACCTCAGAAAATCCTTTACTTGAAAATATAGCTCATGTACCGTCTTATATATAATGCTTTTCCTGATTTCCCCCAACTCCTCCAGTTCTCTCCCTCCTTAAATTACCTTGTTTTTAATCTTGTGTGTGTGTGTATATAATATACATATATACTTTTATTTATTTATACACACACACACACACGTACATACACATGCTTTCCCCATCCACACCAAAATATAAATTTCTTGATAGCAAAAGATTGATTCATTTTTATCTTTATTTTGCTTCTTTATGACCTAGAAGAGAGGATTAGTTACTCGGCTGTCATGCAGTGGGAATTTCCTAATTTTTCTCAAATAATCCCTCCACCCCCACCCCCACTGTTGATCTTGAATAGGAACGCATTGATAAATAAAGAACCCCAGCTCTGCAGAAGTCACCATCCTTTGTTTTTTTTGAGCCTCATGTCTCTTCAGAAAATGGGTCTCAAACAAAATGTGTGTACCTCATGGTGTTAACAAAACTGCTTGGTTTCTAAACAGTTTATTAGCTCTCCTCCTGAACCCATTGCTCTTCTAGCCAGTCCCCAATCTCCTTCATTCTCCATCTTTGTTTTCTAGATTCCTGACAAGCAATACGTATTGACAGCGCTGGCTGCCCGTGCCAAACTCCGAGCATGGCAAGATGTGGATGCTCTCTTCACCACCAAGGTGGGTGCCCTGGAGCCTTAACATTTTTTTTTTGTTTAGTCTTACCATGGAAGAGATACTGTCACTTTATTGACCAGTGGCTCCAAAGGTTCCTCTTAGCTTCAAGCATAGTGTTTCGGTCCATGATTTGCACTTTAGTTTCCTACAACTGTACTTCAGTGCCCAAGTTGCCTGCTTCCTCTTTGTTCCATCTCTCCATGAAAACCTTCTTCATGTTTCCTGCTTTTAATTCTCATGGCCTCTTTCCTGTTCTTGGCAAATCTTCTATGAAGCTCATCCCCACCATTTTCTCTCTGTCTCCCTTTTTTTCTGTTTTCTTCCCCTCAATGTCTCTGCCCTTTCTCTTCCCTTTCTCTCTTCCCTTATAAAGAAGGTTGGGCCCAAGTGTTTCTCACATCTCTGTGTTTGTTTCAGAATTGGCTGGGATACACCAAGAAGAGAGCTCCCATTGGCTTCCACCGAGTTGTGGAAATTCTGCACAAGAACAATGCCCCTGTCCAGGTGGGAAGGATTTGCCTGCAGAATACCTCAGGAAACATCTGATTTTGAGCCTCCTAGCTTTTGTTGAATGAGACCGAGTGTGCCATTAAATACACTAGCATGGGTGCTCTGTGAAGAAAGCTTCACTCTGCCCCGTAGAAGCAGACAGAATCTGTCCATCCCAGAGAGTAACTTCTCTGAAGTATTTAGGAATATTTGGCTGGGTTGAATCCCACAGAGAACATAGGTATAATGCTTATATGACAGAAAAAGAGGACTCACAGGGGACATCAAGGACATGGCTTTATGTCAAATCTGAAGCATGGCCTACTTTGTTAGATTCCAAAGAGAACAGATGACCAGGCTTTTTTTTTTTCCCCCTGAGGTGCATGGAGGTTTTTAAGAAAAACTACTCAATCTCTCTTTTCAATTTTTTATTATGAATTTAACTACAATTTTTAAATGAATATTTCAGTATATCAGAGGGATTATATAAGAAAGTGAACTTCTGTTATGTATAGCTTGATGTTTCTTTCCCTTCCACAAAGAGCTTTTTTAAAATTCAAATTTAATGTAGCCGTTTCAACATTGCTCTGCTTCTCTTCTATACTTTTGCACTCTTCAGTTAATTTTTTTTAAAACAGCTCATTGATGGTCTTTACTTTTTATTCCTTTTTTAAGTATCATGATTATTACTTCCCACTGTTTTCTTCCCCCAGAAAAGAAAAATAAAGGCTCTTCTAACATATAAACTTATCCCCCCAAAACAATTCATTCTTTGTCTGCAAAATGTAGATCTCATTTTGCTCCTCTAGCTCATCACCTCTTCCAAGAAGTAAAAAAGTGTGGTTCAGCAGTTTTCTGGAGGTATAATTGGCCATTTCATTGATCATAGTTCTTTCACAGCTGTTTTCTTTTAGAGCATGGATATAAATCGTTCCCCTGGTTCTTTTCATTTCACTGCTTCTCATCTTGCCATCCTTTCAGGTTTCTCTGAATCTATCCATTTAGTCATTTCTTAAGGCCTTATAATGTCTCATTAGATTTTTTCAGTCATTCTCCAATTGATGGGTACCCCCTTAGGCTCTAAGTCACTTTTTTCAGAACGGTTGGACCATTTCACAGCTTTACTAACAATAATTAGTGTAACTATCTCCCTATAACCCCTCCAACAATTTAGAGTTGTTTAAATTTGCATTTCTCATTAGTAGTGATTTGGAGCACTTTTAAAATATGGTTGTTGATAACTTGCTTTTCTTTTGAGAACTATTGAGGATGTCCTTTGATGTTTATTTGAAAATGACCCTTCTTTATGTGTTCATATTAATTTCCTATATATTTTGTACAATGGTCCTTTGTCGTATTTTCCCCCCAGTTTAATATTTTGCTTCTTTTTAAAATCATTTCTGTTTTAATAACAACTTTTAAGACAGAAGGGGAAGGGCTAGCAATTGGGGTTGTGACTTGCCCAGGGTTACACAGCTAAGAAGCGTTTGAGGTCAGGATTGAACCCAGAACCTCCCAACTCTAGGCTAGGCACTATCCACTAAGCCAGCTCCAGGCCTAACACTATTCACTGAGCCACCTCATTGCCCTTCATATTTCACTTGTAATTCTAACTGCATTGATTTTATTTGTGTAGAAACTTCAATTCATATCTACTTACATATAAGCATATATGTGTATAATGCTTATTTTTATAAATTGTTTTACATACTTTTTTTTTTAACCCTTACCTTCTATCTTAGAATCAACACTGTGTATTGGTTCCAAGGCAGAAGAGCAGGAAGGGCTAGGCAATGGGGGTTAAGTGACTTGCCTAGGGTCACACAGCTAGGGAAGTATCTGAGGCCAGAATTGAACTCAGGACCTCCTGTCTCTAGATCTGGCTCTCAATCCACTGAGCCATCTAGCTTTATGTACATTTAATCCTTACCAGAACTCTATAAGATATGTTATGAAGGTATTAATACTATCATTTTGGAGATGAAGAAACTGAATTTTGGAGAAGTTACTTGCCAAAGGCCACACAATTATGAAGTGCAGAACCAAGATTTAAATCTGTCTTCTAGCTGTTTCTATTCTATTCTATTCTATACTGTTCTCAGTACTCTCTTTCTTGTTGGATATCTGTATTTACTGGCTTAGAAGTCCATGGACCTCTACTGTCTCTTCCCCCACAGGTCTTACAGGAGTATATCCGACTAGTGGAAGATGTAGACACAAAGCTGAATCTAGCCACCAAATTTAAGTGCCATGATGTTGTTATTGAAGTAAGTTCCAGAGTAAAAGGGCCCTGGGGTCAGACCTTTAGTAGAACCTTGAATAAGAATAGAAGGTGGATCATTCCATCTAACATCCTTAATTCCTTACTTGCTTCTCTTTCTGCCTGTTGGGTGATATGGCCTGGTGAAAGCTGGACTCTAAGCCAGGACTCCTGGTCTTGTTTTCAGCTTCTTTGAAAATTTGCTTTGTATCATCTAATGAGTTGGTTTGTGGAAGGCAAGGTTTTCAATTAAGCTAGCCAGGCCTGTCCCCAAGTTTTCTCCACCTGGTTCTGTCGAGGCTCTTTCCTGATCCCATTATTATCCAACTCAGTTATAAACACCACAAACCTTATTCCTGGTACCCTTACTTAGGAAGGTGAAATGGAAACAAAAAAGATGTTTTGTTTTACTCTCCAGACATATCGGGACCTGAAGGATCGGCAGCAGCTAGTAGCTTACAGGGATAAAGTGGATAAAGCTTCTGCAGAGGAAGAGAAGATTGACAGCATTCTCAGTAATTTGGTGAGCAATTTGGATTTGTCTTTCTACCAGCCTTGGGAAATAAACTGTTTGCAAAGGATCTACTGGGGGTATTCCCAAGACTAAGTTAGAACAGCAGTTGTCTGAGCAGCTTGAATATTAATTAATCTTTCAGATGGGCCCTGGTATCAACTAAGCAAGATTTCTTTTGAGGTTTGGAATAAAAATAGGGTTATCTTATGAGGGTTATGTTACTTTGCAAATCTTTGGACTGGTCTTCAGTAGGTATGCTTAGATAAAGACTAAATTTGGATTGGAAGAAGGACTTAGGGCAGTGGTTCTCAACCTCTCAATTTGTAGCAATGAGAATACATAATGCATATCAGGTATTTACATTCCGAATCATAACTGTAGCAAAATTACAGTTTTGAAGTAGCCACCAAAATAATTTTTTGGTTTGGGGTCACTGCAACATGAGGAACTGTATTGCAGGGTCACAGCATTAGAAAGGTTGAGAACCACTGATTTAGGGTGTGCATAAAATAGTGGTTTTAAGATACAAGGTCCAAAATGTCCTGGCTCTTAGTAAGTAGAATTGATTTACAATGGTGATAACTGGTAAGTAAAATAGACTATTTCTGTTTCATGATCATGGAAGACTGGAATAGAGACTGTGAAATTTAACGCCATATTTTCAGGGGTCTGTTCTGTGGTCATTTTCTACAACTAGGAATTTTCAGGGTTTATATCAATTTCACCTGTGGAAGTGCCAACCTAATTAGTCCTGAGAATTACAAAGTTAGATTTAAAGTTCCCATAAGTAAAAATGTCCCTTCCGGTTAGGAGAATTCTTTTTCCCTCTCCTTCACTCTACCTGGAGATATGTCTTACATTACTATCTCTGTAATCTTCCTAGAGTGGTATAGCTTTGGTGACTCTAAAAGACTAATACTAACTAGACTCCTACATTCTGATCTTCTTGCAGCAAATTCGATGGAAGAACTAATTGGAAAGTAGTGAACCAAGGAACTTTGCTGTTTGCCCTCTTCCTGTCCCCAAAAGAAGAGGGAGGAGCCCTTCCAGGGAGAGGTGCTCTTTGCCACGTCATTTGGACCTATCACTAACATGCAAAACCTGTGCCTGGGACAGATCAGTACTTGGACCAGAACATCTTCAAACTGAGCCTCAGACCAGAGGACACTTATGATGGCTGAATCTTGAAGCTGTGATTCTCGAAACCCTGCTGACTGGGTGCTGTTGTGAAGGTCGGGGCGGACGGTTTCAAATTTGTGCCTCTGTAGGGCACGTTCTTGCTTTGATGGAGATGATTGCCTCAGAAAACAGGTGTCCTGGACTGAGTGGTGTCAGTCATCATAGAACTGGAAGTTCTTCCTGGTGGTGGAACTGTGGCTATTCTAAGATGGCAGAAGGCCGACTAGATGCATCTTCATCAAAGGAGCAGAAAGAGGGTGCTATAGTTTTGCTGGGAATATTACAATGATAACTGATTCACATTCATTCTTACCATGCCCTCTGAAATTGTTTTTCCAGTAAATGCCCCCCTGCTATGCCCCCTCACCTCCTTTCCCAAGAGATTGGGGTTGCTGTCTCTTATACAATGAGCGGTCCTTGTTGGGCTGATAATGAGAGCAGATCCCCATTATTTCTTCTTCTACTCTCTTCAGACGGTCTCCTAGCCCTTTACTGGGAGCTTCAGTTAGGTCTACCTGGCGTAGACGCAAACTCAGTCCTGCCTCTGGCCTACTGTGAGTTATGATGGGGGTCACGCTTTTTTTCACCCTTGATTTTTCACAAGGGCATCCTGCAATGCTTGCCTACTACTCTGCGCCAAGCTCAGTTTCCTTTCACTCTGGGCTCAGAACTGGCTTGCCCTGCCCTCATTAGACTCCTAATAAAGCTGTTTCTGTGTCTCCCTAGATGCCTTCTGTTTGTTTCCTTCCATTCTGTTCAGAATGAACCTCACAAGCCTTTTCTTGGGGCGCCCCCGTCAGTCTCAGTGCTTCTGTGTGCCCACTTCCCCTAAGAGGCAGCCAGATGGCGCCTGGATAGAGTGCTATGTCTGGAGTTAAGACTCATCTCTGCCTCACTGAATCCAATCCACAGCAAGACAAGACATCATCCTGTGATGCCATTGGTCTTCCTCAAAAATGAAGGGCAAACAAGATTCCAGAGTTCAAGCCTCACACACTAGCTGGGAAAGTCACTTAACCCTATTTGCCTCAATTGGCAAATTACCTTTGCCAAGAAAACCCCAAACAGTCACAAATAGTCAGACTGGACCAAATAACCCTTTTATTTCCCTCAAAACAAGTCATTCTAGATAACAATGCAGAGAAACAAGGTGCCTTTGTGGAGAGTACCTTGGCCTCAAGTTAAAGGATTCTAGTCACTTTTGTCACTAAATAGTGGCATTCAAGGGGGGACTTGTTGGGTTTTTTTTTCAATAATATTTCATTTTACCCACTTACTAGGTGACTCATGAAGAATTCATGTACTGGATACAGGCTGAGCTCACTGACCTCATGGGTCCCTTCTAACTCAAAGATTCTAGCAATATGCATGTCAGTTTATGTATTTGGGCTTCAGTTGTTTGTTTTTCATATCTGTAAAAGGAAAGGATTGGACTGGATCCTTTCAAAAGTCCCTCTTCCAACTAAAAATTTCTGATTCTGTGAGCTCACAGTATGTGAGGTGGCAGGAAGGAGGGAGATGAGATGCTCTGACTTACTGTGCATGGGTGCATAGCAAAATGCCGCACACATTGTAGGTACGTGAGGTGTTTTCTTCAGTCCAGACCTATGATCTTCTTGTGGTATACCTCATGTAAGAAAACTCCCTCCACCCATAAAAGACGGTCAGCCTTTCTACAGCTTCTAAGTCTTAAGAATGGTGGAGGCCGTGCGATTAGGTGGCTCAGTGTTTTGGGAGTCAGGCCTAGAGAGGGGAGGTCATGGGTTCAAGGCTGGCCTCAGGCACTTCCTCGCCCTGGGACTCTGACCAAGTCCCTTGACCCCAGTTGCCTAGCTCTTACCAAAGGGATTCTTAGTATCCATTCTAAGAAGGTAAAGGTTTTTAAAAAAACAAACATGTTGGGGGTTCTGAGAAACAGGGTCACACGATCCATTTATGTCAGAAGACTGTGGACCCAGAAGCTCTTCTGACTGAACCAGATTATCTGCTCTGTCATGCTGCCAAATCAATATTTATTGAATTGCATGCGTGTATGTCCTTCATGGTTTAATTGCATCGCCGTGGCCCTTCCGCCCAGTGTTTGCCCTTTCAGATTTTGTTCTCCCCAGCAGCCCCCTAGCCTTGCTTCTTACACAGCTGAAAAGGCAGGAGCCCAGTTTTGCTTAGTTGGATTTGGTAGATGTGTGGGCTGCATTGGACATATTGATGGCTGCACAGTACACGAAGGTCAGTGAACTATAGGTTTTAAGGATGATTCAAAGTCTTTCGTATCCCAAGCCCCAACAACCAATTTACTCCTCATGAAACCCATATTCCAGGTACCATTTGCTGAGACTTGTTTTTGGAGAGGTTGGCAGGATGGTCCACTGGATTCCCCTAAATAGATTAAAAATGTTTGGAGTTGCCCTCAGTCTGGCCCCTGCCTTCAGGCTTTGAGTAAATGACTTCTGTGTCTCCGTTTTTGTTTTTGTTTTTGTTTTCCCATTCCTAGAATGTAAGGCTTTAGCTATTAAGGCTTACAGATCTGGAACTTTTGATCACTCTTTTGGGAACTCGGGAAGAAATGGTTGAGAATAGAGGACAATGTCAGGGTGATGTGAGTATACCTAGTGATAAATAAATCCATAATACTGCCAGGCAACAATGCAGTGATTGCTCTAGGAAGAGTTGGCCCCTTTAAGACTGAGACTAAAGTAATCTAGTAGCTAAAGAGTTGCCATGACAACTTTCCTGGGTAACTCTCTTAAAGATCTATTTGGATTTTGTCATCCAGGCCAGGAAAAGCTATAGAGCAGACAAAACCTCCAGCTCACTATGCTAAGTGACATCTGAAAGGCTCCGGGTATGTCCTGCTCCTCGGCGGATACCCGGATCCATACTGTACCGGGGCCCTCTGGTATTCATCGGGGCTCTTTTTAAGTGTTCTAAAAATCGTGAAGTTAATGGTAGGAGAGCGTTATTTGGAAATATGGTCTGATTGCCAGGCTGTTTCCTAAAACGCTCCAGATGGAGGAGTCGGGGGTAAGGAGAGGTTTAAGATGATCCTAGTAGAAATCCAAGTCTGCCCGGGGGAACTGTAGAGTTATTGTGTATTTCTCTTCTACTTCTCCAGGACAGAAAAAACAGTGGCTGCCTTGGTGATGTGAGCTCAGTCAGTCATTAGAAATGGGCCAGCACCTCTGCTCTCTCAGAGAACTGGATTAGACCCCCAAATCCTGAGGAGCAGGACAGAAGGGCCAGAGCCCTGATGTACAGCCGCCGATGAGCCACAGACAGGCTCCGTTGTTGGGGACTCCTAAACCTTTCAGGAGTGGGCAGAAAAGACAAACGGATTCCCTGTTTTGGTAGGGCCTGGTAGCTATGGAGCATATAGACCTGATGGAGAATCTGATGACCCTGCAATTTGAGCATGGGATTCAGAAGGACGAGGCCCCCTGGCTGTTTCTTCAGAGTCGCTCTCGAGGACTGATGATCCAAGCCTGTGCCCATGCAGTGTTCTTCTGCAGACTACTCCGGGCGTTGAGGTAAGTTAGGCCTCCGACAAACAGCAGATGGAGAAAGATCTGAGTTCTGCCCGCCGCAGACGAGATCTAAGGCCTGGTCTAATTCAGGCCGAATTGAGCAGCGGCAGTTTGCCCCACCACACAGCCACCATGCACCATGCTACTCCACGCCCAAAGCCAAACTAGTGGCAGTGTCCACACGGTTGACTGGGTCTGTGTGTCAGAACCAGTGTACCATTGTGTCTCCCTCATTCGCATTGGAGTGAACATTATTTGATCATATTAGGTAAGGATTGGGCTCATTCTCTTGTCTAAAAGTAGTGCTGAACTACTGGGTTTGTACCCCAAAGTGGTAATAGGGGAAAATACATGTACAAGAATATTCATAGCTGCACTCTTTGTGGTGGCCAAAAACTGGAAAACGAGGGGATGCCCATCAATTGGGGAATGGCTGAGCAAATTGTGGTATCTGCTGGTGATGGAATACTATTGTGCTCAAAGGAATAATAAAGTGGAGGAACTCCATGGAGACTGGAACAACCTCCAGGAAGTGATGCAGAGTGAGAGGAGCAGAACCAGGAGAACATTGTACACAGAGACTAATACACTGTGGTATAATCGAACATAATGGACTTCTCCATTAGTGGCAATGCAGTGATCCTGAACAACTCAGAGGAACTTATAAGAAAGAAAACTATCCACATCTAGAGGAAGAACTGTGGGAGTAGAAACAACAGAAGAAAAACAACTGCTTGATCACATGAGTCAATGGGGATATGATTAGGAATGCAGATTCCAAATGATCACCCTAGTGCAAATATTAATGGTATAGAAATGGATCTTGATCAATAACACATCTAAAACCCAGTGGAATTATGCATCAGCTATGGGAGAGGATTTGGGGAAAGGCAGAGAAAGAACATGAATCTTGTAACCATAGAAAAATATTCTAAATTAATTCATTAAATAAAATTAAATATTAAAAAAAATAAAAGTAGTGCTGAAGCTCTTCTCTACAAGGACTTGGAGACCTTGAATTAAATAGCCAACTGATTCAGCATTTTCCTAAAGATGGTGACGTTTGGATTGATTTAGATGGTTTTCTTTATTCTGAGGGGAAAAGATCCCCTCATACCTAGTGTCTCCTACCTACTCATGCCTGGGATTCCAGGTTGCTCAGAGAAAAGACGTAGGGGAGTAGAGTGTCTAATGTTAGCCTTCAAATCATGCTTAGATTTTATAACTAGAGGTCATTTCCCCTTGGGGTTCAATTTTGCCCTCTATGAAATTAAATATTAGCACCTTGATATGGACCAAATTTATTATTTTATTTATTTTTTTAATTGAAGTTTTTAATTTAATTTAGAATATTTTTCCATGGTTACATGATTCATGTTCTTTCCCTCCCTTCCTCTCCCCCCACCCTCGTAGCCGATGCACAATTCCACTGGGTTTTATATGTGTTATTGATCAAGGCCTATTTCCATATTATTGATAATTGCAATAGGGTGATCGTTTAGAATCTGTATCCCCAAACACATCCCCATCAACCCATGTGATCAAGTGGTTGTTCTGTGTTTCTGCTCCCACAGTTCTTCCTCTGGATGTGGATAGCATTCTTTCTCATAAGTCCCTCACAATTGCCCTGGATCATTGCATTGCTGCTAGTAGAAAAGTTATGGACCAAATTTAGATGTTTCTCTCTGCCCTAAAGCAGTGGCATCAAACTAAAATAGAAATGAGCCACTAAGCCATACATAAGGATCCCTGTGGGTCACATACTGGCTTAGAAAACTATACATTTATATATTTCTGTTTTTATTAATCCATCAATACATTAACATCAGAAACTACATTTTAACCTGGTTCAAACCATACTCAGGAGTGTTACAGGCCAAATGGGCCATTGGTCAGTGTATGTCACCTCTGCCCTAAAGCATCTCGCTTAAATGCCATATACGAAGGCAGTGGGCATAACAGAGGCACCATGGTGATAATTGGTTGAAATGACTTTGGAATTCACTAGTTAGATTCAGGTTGAGTAATAAGAAATCATTTAGTAAACCCAGTTAGAGCTCTTTTATAAATGGAGGTGGCATAGGCACCCCAGTCACTTCTCACTCTGAAAAAGGACCCAAAGTAAATCCTGTACTTGATGTGACTATGGAAACCCAATGGTTCTATCACTGCCAAATCACAAAGTTGGTAAGTTTTTTTGTTGCTGTTGTTTTTTATCATAAGAAGATACAGTAGTACTCCGGAATCTAGGGTTTAGACTTTGCAATTTCAACCCTTGCTAACAGAATCTCAAACTAGAAGTAATTGAAAAAATCTTATGAATACAATAAATTGTTGTAACAATTCCTGAGTATTAAAATTAGGCACTTGAGTTCTGTGACCCTCACTCAGTCTTTTTTTTTTTAACTTAAATTTTTTTCAGTTACACATAGAAATAATTTTTGATCATTTTTTTTAAACCCTTACCTTCTGTCTTAGAATAAATACTATGTATTGGTTCCAAGGCAGAAGAAAGGTAAGGGCTAGGCAATGGGGGTTAAGTGACTTGCCCAGAGTCACACAGCTGGGAAGTATCTGAGGCCAATTTGATTCTAGGACTCCCTGTCTCTAGACCTGCCTCTCAATCCACTGAGCCTCCCAGCTGCCCCTTTGACCATGATTTTCTTGACTTTTTAGGATTCCAATTTTCTCCCTCTCTCCCTTCCCATCACCCATCCCTGATAGCAGTAAATAGCCTGATATAGGTTATATCAGTGATTTTATGCAATACATATTTCCATGTTGTCAGAGGCTTTACATTCTTTATTATCTCACGGTTCTATCAAGGTTATCTATCAAGGTTTGCTTGGTCCTTTTTAAGTCCAGTAAAACTTCTAAAACTTATTTCATTAGTGTCGGTTCTGGCTTATTCCTTCATCCACACATACTGGCACCTTTCCATAAGGAAATTACCTGAGTTTATTACTCAAAGCCTTTCCAACTTTGCACAGAACATACCAAAGCTTGGGCTTTACTGGCATAATTTAGGGTCACATCTGTGCCATTGGAGTGGGGCTTAAGGGAAATTTTCCACCTGATAGAAAATAAGGCACAGCAAAGTAGAAGCAGGTTTGTGTGATGGAAGTGGATTGGTAGAGGTTGGACCAGTGACTACTTGATGTAGCCTGACAGGCAAGGAACTCAGGCACCTCACTGCCCTAGGATACAGCCATGATAATCAAACTGTGCTTATGAAGGCGAGATGCATAATTCATTTTGGAAAAATTCCCAACCAGAATGGCTAAAGGAATTCATTTTTGTTATTTGGAAAATTTCTCAGCTCATTTCCTGATGGTGCTAGAAAAATGAAGGGTCATTGTAATGCAGTTTCTTTAAAGTTCTTTCTATAGAAGGAAGCTATATTAATGCGCTCCAGGAATTGAACTTCCAGGACAGCTGAAAGGTACTTGTGTGTTTGTTTATTCCCTCAGAAAAATGGGTGGGAGCACTAAAGTCTCCATGGTCCCTTCAGAGGAGGAGGAGGAAGACCCTTATAGAAAACCTACCAAAAGAGACCTGAAAGTGGGCATCATTGGAGGTGGACGACTGGGACGGCAATTGGCTCTAGTGTTACTCGACAAGGCCTCCATCACCCCCCCAAGCCTCCACATCTCTACTCGGAGGCCAGAGACCCTGAGTAAGGAGAAGTTTGAAGGACTAAAGGACCCTGTAACAGCAAAGACCTTTTGCCTCCCCATCCCCAAGTTAGAAAATAGCATTCTAATTTGTTTCTCCAAGGCAGATCCCTTGACTGAAACTCTTCCTGTTCCACTTTCATTACTAATGCCTTTTGCCTTTTTCTACATAATGCCAATGTATGTTTGATACAAGGGGACAATACTTCCTGGCACAGAAGTTTCTAAAATAAACAATTAAGCCATTGTTTTCATGCTCTTATCTTCTATACTAAATCAGTGGCAAAAGATTGGAACTTGAAACTGGGTTTTTCCTATTCCGGCCAGACTTCCTAATTTAGAAAGCCACATAAAGAATGTGTAGGGCTATTTCAATAAAATGCATATATATGTGTGTGTGTGTGTGTGTGTGTGTGTGTGTGTGTGTGTGTGTGTGTGTGTGTGTAAACATAAACATTTTCTAAACATGTATTTTTAATGTAAATGATGATGGTGTTCAGTTAGGAAAGTATATAGTTTGAGGAAATAAATGCTGAAAATATTTGACATCAACTTCTACCATTTTAGAAAATGTTATCCACATTGGCATATATGTATCTATTCTCATAGGTATTTGCCTAAATCTTGGGGACAGGATTGTTCTAGAGTTTCTATTTTGCTTTCTTCCTTTTAGAGGTTCTGTGGCAAAGGGATTAAAGAGCTGGGTTGCAAAGCTAGGACAAACTTGATTCAAGTCTTGCTTGTGTCTCATTGGCTATGTTGACCCTGGTAAGTCATGTAACCTCTCAAGCCCTTGGGCAGCTCTCTTAAGATTCTTCAGTAGCGGGGGCAGCTGGGTAGCTTAGTGGATTGAGAGCTAGCCCTAGAGATGGGAGGTCCTAGGTTCAAATCTGGCCTCAGACACGTCCCAGCTGTGTGACCCTGGGCAAGTCACTTGACCCCCATTGCCTAGCCCTTACCACTCTTCTGCCTTGGAGCCAATACATAGTATTGACTCCAAGACGGAAGGTAAGGGTTTCTATTTAAAAAAAAAGATTCTTCAGTAGCAGAGAAGGAGCTGACCTTCATTAGCAGAGGGAGTGCCCTCAACAGGGAGCTCCCCAATCCACTGAAATCATAGCTTTCCTTTTGATGAAATTTCCCTCCATAAAAACTTGCCATCAATGTCAATAACATTTTCAGTTTTTCACTGTTTTCAAAACTACATTATTCAAACATCAGACACGAGTCTTCCATGTAAAATTTCCACTTTCAGATCATCCATATAAACAGAAGAATGAGGACATTAAGTATTCCACCTAATGGTCTTAGCACTCAAGGAACACATTTCTCCCTTTATAATAAGTTTTATCTACATTTGACTCTGTACATATTTTCAGGAAAAATTCTGTCTCACCTCCCCTGACCCTCTACCCCTCATCTTCTACCACTTCCTCAATCCTTCCTACTCATTTCCCTCTGGAAAGATCCTTTTACAGAAGAGAGCCCCTAAGAAATTCCTACTCCCCAGGAAGAATTCAGAGAAGTTCTAAGAACTTCTTAAAAGTAGGATGAGGAGGATTGATTCCATCACCTAGAACACTGTTATTGTGGAGGCAGATGTTCTAATAATGGAGTTAGTGCATTACTGAAATGGGTTGTTTTTTTTTTAAGACAAGAGTGTCAAAGGAAATGACTTATGTGGGCTGACTTTGAGATAATTATTCACCTTTTCTTACCATAAAATTTAGGTACACGCTCCTTTGCCTTCTCTGCTAAGGGACCTAACCCAAAGTATTTCAGTTCTCTTTTCTCTTTGCCCCTCTCAGTTGACCTCCAGAGGATGGGGATCCGATGCTTTTACCATAACTGTTTTCTGGTGGACTGGGCCAACGTGGTCTTCCTCTGCTGTCTGCCATCCCAGCTGCCTAACATTTGCTTGGAAATCAGCACTAAACTTGAGAAATCCTGCATTGTGTATAGCCTGGTCACTGCTGTCCCTCTGCTTAGGTAACAGCTTTAGAGTCTAGATCAGTAGTTCTTAACTTGTTTTTTAAGATGGTCTGGTACTGGTATTTCAGTATAATTGATCTCCTTTGTAATCCCATGTATTTTATGCTGTGCATTTCAAATCACTATTCTGCAAAGGGGTCCATGATACAGGAAAGATTAAGAAACTTTGAGTCCAAGGGAGTTTTCATCTATCAACTCCCTCTGCCTCCTCCTACTATCTGGTCCAATCTCTTCTGGTGTTTGACTATTCCTTTTAAAGTGGGAACTGCTCTGTTCTGCAGGAGTAAATCATGTTTTCCTAATCTTTCTTTTCATCCATTCTGCAGTGTGCCCTGTTAGGCCGACTGCTTACTTTTGTGTGATATTTTGCAATAGAATTTATTCCTAGGGCTAAGTAGAACCCCAAATTAGACTACTGGATTAGGTCATTTTTACTTATTTCTAGTTCTGAGATGAGGGCAGCTAGGTGATATTTGGAGGAGGCAACAAGATCTGTAAAAGAGAGAGGGTACTAATATCTACTTACAAACAGTTCCAGTAACAAAGATAGTCCCAATCTCAGGGTTGTTTCAAGTAATAAAATGAGATCTTTATAAAGCACTTTGCAAACCTCAATGCTGGCTCGTATGATCATTGCTATTATTCTTCCATGCCTTCTCCTCTGAGTGTGTACTGTGATTTTACTTCTAGGCTGAAGCAGTTACTATGCCATACCGCCATCTTGCGCCCCCAGTATCAGTGTGCTGAAAATTATACTGACATATGGGGGTCCAATGAGGACATCAAAACTGCGCTTCAAGACCACGAGATAGTTCAGGCTACTTCTCCCTACAGCACTGATGGTAAAGGCTCACCAAGCTTTCTGCACACTTGCAAATGTCTCTGTCTTTCCACCTATTCTTCCATTACCGGGAAAAGGAAAACAACCATCATGCTCTCATGTCCCCAGAGTTAGAGACAGACTTCATTTGTTACAAAAGCAGCTTTTTTTGTGAAAGAGTGGGGAACTTGACTACCTTAACCTTTTAAGAATGACCTGACCCAGGTGGAGCGGGAACATTTTTGTACTGGTAATCTGAGGAGATAATTCTCTGTGGGTAAACTTTTTTTCCTTTTTTTTTCTGCCCTGAGAATTTATTTTTTGAAAAATTTTAATTTAGATTATTTTTCTATTCATGTTCTTTCCCTCCCCTCCCCCAACCCCCTCCTATAGCCAATGAGCAAATCCACTGGGTTTTACATGTGTCATTGATCAAGACCCATTTCCATATTGTTGATATTTGCATTAGGGTGATTGCTTAGAGTCTACATCAGGGGTCCCCAAACTTTTACACAGGGGGCCAGTTCACTGTCCCTCAGACCTTTGGAGGGCCGGACTATAAAAATCTAACCCTAACCCTAACCCTAACCAGGCAGCAGTATACACAGTACAGAATCCCCTCCCCCAGATTGCCACTCATCATGCTGCTGTCTTCCATTGTGCAGCCACATAATCCTTTGTACAGTGCCCTCTTCTAAGGTGCCACGCAAAGGATTATGTCACTGGAAGTAGTACTGTACATGAGCGGTGCCCCCACATACAGTGCTCCTCTCACTGACCACCAATGAAAGAGGTGCCCCTTCCAGAAGTGTGGTGGGGGCCAGATACATGGCCTCAGGGGGCCACATGTGACCCACAGGCCATAGTTTGGGGATCCCTAGTCTACATCCCCAATCATATCCCCACTGACCCATGTGATCAAGCAGTTGCTGTGTTTCCGCTCCTACAGTTCTTCCTCAGGATGTGGATAGTGTTCTTTCTCATAAGTCCCTCAGAATTGTTCTGGATCATTGCATTGCTGCTAGTAGAGAAGTCCATTACATTCAATCGTACCACAGTGTATCAGGCTCTGTGTATAATGTTCTCCTGGTTCTGCTCCTCTCGCTCTGCATCACTTCCTGGAGGTTGTTCCAGTCTCCATGGAACTCCTCCACTTTATTATTCCTTTTAGCACAATAGTATTCCATCACCAACATATACCACAATTTGTTCAGCCACTCCCCAATTGAAGGGCATCCCCTCATTTTCCAATTTTTTGACACCACAAAGAACATGGCTATAAATATTTTTGTACAAGTCTTTTCCCCGATTATCTCTTTGGGGTATAAACCCAGTAGTGCTATCTGCCCTGAGGATTTAAAGAGATGTCATTCCATAGCTTTCACTTTTTCAAAATAAGACAATCTTCAGATTTGTTTTTCCTTGCAAACTAAAGAATCATTAGACATCTAGGCTTAAAATGTATCATAAATGCCAGAGAGTTGGGGCCCTTGATCCAGGGAAGTGAAGAACGATTACTTTAATCTTCACATTGGAGGCAGCTACGTGGCTCAGTGGATAGAAGGACAGTCTTGGAGCGGGGGAGGTCCGAATTCAAATCTGGCATCACACATTTCCTAGTTGTGTAACTCTGGGCAAGTCACTTAATCCCAATTGCCTAGCCCATACAGCCCTCTACCTTGGAACCAGTAGACATCATTGATTCTAAGTCAGAAGGTAAGGGTTTAAAAAAATATCTTCACATTGCTGGGTACTGCCAGGGGATATGGCCTATTTTACCCTTTGTGTTGCTTTTCAAATTGGTAACTTGTATTTACCCTCTTCATTGATACATAGGAGGAATAACTCTCAACATCAAGTGGCTGGAGGCAGTTTTCTATGCAGCCCTAAATACCTGCACAATAAGGGAAATGCCCTATGGAGATGTGCTAAAGGCACTCAGTGACTTGTGTCTCTCTGTGCATATGCCAACCTGTGGAAAGAAGACTGGTTGCCCAAGGTTCGTTGTTACAGACTTTGTCAACCAAGCTTTTGCCAAGACCCTAAGTTCAAGCAAGTAAGTAAGATACCAGATACTTGACATTTCTGGTCTACCTAGTGTTCTCTTGGACTTTTGCCTTAGCTGACAATTTAGACTATTTGTTGTCTAAATACTTAAAAAGATATAATTAGGTCTTCTCTGTTTTCAATATCTATAATAACCTGATGCATTTTTCTTCCTTAATTATAAGAAAAAAAAACACAGTATGTCATATTTAATCATTACTTATAAGGCATTAGAAGGTTCTAGATAAATGCATAAAACACGTTGAATAAAATAAAATCAATACATCGTACTGTTGCAGTAGGATTTCTAGTATAGCTCTGAATTTTAACTAGCTGATAAAGAGTATAATATCTCATTTCCAAATGAAGGAAAACTTTCTTTCAAAGGAAAAGTCTAATAGTTAAATGAAGTACTGAAAAAGTAGTAAGGGCTGAAATACTATCAAAAATACTATCCCTAATCAAAATACTTGTTCTTTTTTTTTTCAGTGTTTTCCCTTGGTTTGACTTGATCACTGTGCAACTCAAGGAAACGCCCTTTAGCCAGCACCTAAAAAAAAGTAGAACTCTCCAAGAACATTTAATTGTTCTTTATCGTGCCTCATTTGGTATCTTACCTCCCAAAAAAACAAAAAGGAATGAAGAAGAGGGGGAAAAAAATAAAGAAGCCGCTTCAGGCTCACAGCCCGAAACGTCAGATTTTTCAGATGCTTGAGGAATCCTCAAACTGATTGGCTGCCACTCCCCAGGTCAGCCCCCTTAAATAGGATGGACTTTGACTTTCACAGCTGGCAGTAGTGGCTGATTTATTTAGCAATAACTTGTTGGATGGATTTATAAAAATACAAAGGTTTTGGTGAATTTGAAGATAAATATCAAGCCAAGAAGGTGGAATACATCATAGAATTGTGTTTGTCACAAATTGACCACTAAGGAAACGGAAAAATGGCACTGCTGGCTATTGTGATTGTAAGCCAAACCATATATTTCCTTAATCTGAGGTAAATTTGGCTGTTGGAGATTGCCAATGTAACCTAAGTATTCTGACTCATCTAAGAATATAATCAGTCCCTTGATACTTACTCTTATTGAAAAGTTTAGTTTTAGAGAGTTCCATAAGTCAACAAAGATAACAACACTGGGATAAATAAAGAGATGGGGCACACCAGTTGACCAAGTTCTGATTCTCTTCATGCTTCTTTTTTTAACTTTAATAAGACTTTATTTTTTGTTTTGTCCTGGCAAAAGTTGTTTTAATGAACTATTCTTTTTAAGTAGCTTATGTTTATTTAAAATAAAGAAAAGTCATTTTGCAAAATATAAAATGTTTATTTTTAAATAGATGTAATAAGTGTGAATAATTGTACTTTCTAAATGTTTTACCAATCCTTTTTTCCCCCCAATAATGCTAACAACAGTAGTAATAGTAATGGTATCAAGGTTGGCAGACAATATGACACTGTATAGTCTGAGAATTCAAACTCTTGAGACAAAATTATTCAATGTAAATATAAATGTCAACGGTTTTAGGCTAATCATTTGCATTTTGGCTTTTGCTTAATTGTGAGCCAGCCAAGCTCAGTGACATGATGTTAGAGCACTTTTAGACTAAATTTTGGTAGTTTAATATGCGAAGAAATTAGCTTTTTGTCCAAATGTAACATCTGGCATGAATGCCAATCTGAGAAACAGTTTATTCTCTCCAAGGAAATAAGTTGGAGGAAATAAATTTCCTTGAAAATGAATATTGAGCCAAATGCTGAGAATCTGAGTAGATGTCACAGGCCTTTCTGGCTTAGTATAGCCCTAGAAGAGTTTCTAAGATTTTTAAAGTAAAATGGAAGAGAAAGAACAATAAAAATATAAAGTCATGTTAGTGTCATAATTCAGTTTTAGCAGTAATAATTGGCCCAAAATTTCTCTTGTGAAGCAATCATGCTTGGGTGAACCTTAGCCTAGATGCCATTTAAGAAATGCTTGAGCAACACTACAAAATATAATGTAGGTAAACTCAAAGCCCAAATCTATAATGGGTAACATTTCAAACCTCTTGTTACTTCTACAACCCATTTTGTTCATACAACCAGACAGCATTATTTGAATTATACATTAAAAACCATCACAATTTCCCTGATGCAATTAAATCCATATTCTCATCTTCACTGTAAAGAAGAAATAAAATGCAACACAGCAGGTAAAATAAATAAGTCCTTAAGCTAGAAAAAGAACCAGTAATTCTGAGTAATTTGAGCCTTTGCTGGGAGAAAACTCTGTACTTTCTTTAAATGAGTTTAATTTTATCTTTTAAACTATGTGCAAGAGCCATTGGTTTTTTCTTTTTCTTTTTCTTCTTTTTTGCGCAAGGATCATCTTTCTTATCACCTTTAGGTAATCCTGCTTCTTCAATAAAACCACATAGGGTCAAAGCATCAGATTTTACCCCGGAATGACCTTTTCGTTCCAAAAATAAGCCCATGTTGTCCCGGTAGGGAAGGGAAATGCTGCGACTGAATAATGGTTCTTCAATTCCAAGTAGCTCCCGTGTGTGACGTGAAATCACCTGAAATCCAAGAAAAATGTATTTTAATGGATCAACTATCCTAACTTAAGTACAGCTAAGTTAAAGGTGCTTATCCTAATTCCCTAGAATTCTCTAAACCTAAATCCTGCAGTTATTTCTATATAAAATTAAAATGATGCAATAACTCAAAATCTAGTTGGTCTGTTTTTACCACAAACAAAAAAAGTTTTCTAAGAGAAATTCACACAAACAAATGTAAAATGAATCTCAACGTACCACTTAGGTTTTCTCTTCCCCAGCATTAGATGGTACCAGATGAGTTCATGCATCATTTAAGCCGAGTAGCTTGTCAGCTGTAAGATCAGGTAATATTGCAGGGTAGGAACCATAGATAGTCTAGTGGAAGCTATCTATGGCCCCAACTCAAGCAAAGGGCCTGCCTATGAACGGTTCAAGTCAACTTGCAACTAAAAATGAGAAATAAAATCAGTTAATAGAACTAAAGTAATTACTGGTTTGGCAAAAACTAAAAAGTTATTTTGACACAAATGAACAAACACTATATAGTTAACCTTAAGCTCAAATAGACTGTTCTCCATACTTGCAAGAACTGTACTTTAAAAAGAACATTATCTATCTTTCCAAGATATATTATGTACCCTAACTGAAGGAGTTCAGACATAATGAGTAATGGGAATGATAAATATGTATTCAAAAGCTGATTTCTAATGAGCAAGGAGTTCTTGGGTCAGTCTTATGTTTATATTTTTAATAATTCACATGATTGATTTATACTGAATCCTTCTACCAGAGAAATTGGCTTGGAGTTTAAATTATCTGGTTATGGAGTTTACCTTCCCTTAACCTTTGAGAGATGTCGCGTAGCTTTGGACTTCATGCAGTGAAAAGGCAACAGGCAGACTACAAAATTCCTAAAGATCAGAAAAACCTAACCCTCTTACCAATTGGACTTCCTGAGAGTCAGGAAGAATACCTGATAGAGATCAGAGACAGTTCTTGGAGGAAGTTGCAGTGGTATTTTCAATCATCTACCTTTTGTCACCTAGCTTGTGGCTTTTGTGAAGAAATTTATAATCCTATTTTGTTGTATTCTTTTGTTTTGTGAATCAACAGAGTTCTCTTTGATTCATTTACACTTAAATAAACCCTGTGGGCCACTTTGTCTTTGAATCAGTTTGGCCTTCCACTGATTCCATCTGTGTGTGTGTATATCTCTTTTCTCTAGGTGCCTATCTTAAACTTTGTGCCCATCTTTCCAGTCTCTGGCTTCTATTATGACCAAACTAAAGCTGGTATGGGTAAACCTATTTTGTAGGTGGTAGATAGAAGGCCAGAAGCAGTTTTATTTTTGGAGGAGAGTTGGGATAGGAAAACAGGAGGTAGGAATTATGAGTTTCTTATAACTATGCCTAATTTAAACTTTAATCTAAAAATCTAATAAACCCTAAAATCTAAATGCTTTCGTTGTAGCTTCTTCTTGCCTGCTGAAACAGACCTAACTAAACCTACTCTGTTCTAACTAAGATAACTTCTATCTACCTATACTAAATGATAAATCTTTATCTTCTCCAACCTCCTTAAATCAGTTCTTCTCAATTCCAACTGAAATGGTGTAACTGCCTGTCACAAGGGACACAGACAGTTCTCCTCCTTTCTCAGAGTTCTGAGAAACACAGACCCCTCAGTAACAGACTTCTTTTTTCAGTATCTCAGATTAAATTCCCCAAACCTTAACTGCCAGTTTCTCTGGACAGAGAGAAAACTGACCCGGCACCTTCAAATTCTTCTCAAGACCCAAACCAGAGCAAAATGAAGTTTTCTTAACTGACTTTTTTTTTTTTATAGTTTTCTATTAAAGAGACAGAGTTCAAATCTGTCTCCTACTGTCTCTTAAGGAGACAGCATACAAATTAAAAACCTTCCTCCAACATAAGGCTTCTGCTCCTAATGAGACAGAATATAATTAAACTCCTTTTAACTCTTCCCTTCTAGGTCAGTAGAATCCATGCTTGACTTGTTGAGGCTAGACCCCTTATACCTACTAGATCATAAACTCCATAGGGATGGCAATTGTCTCATTCATTTCTCCTAGAATATAACATGGTCTTCTGAACAGGGAAACTGAAAATTCTGACACTAATAAACTATTAGTGAAGCTGTGGGCCAATCTAATTATTCTGGGAAACAATTTGGAATTATGCTTTAAAAAATGACTAAAATATTCATACCTTTTGACCCAGGGACATCACTACTAGGCATATATCACAAGTAAATTAAAAACAGAAAAATAGATCCTGCATCCCAAAACATTCAAAGCATTTTTCTTTTTGTGGTAAGGAAGAACTAGAATTAAAGCAGCTGCCCATTGTTTGGAGAATGGCTAAACAAATTTTGGTTCCATGAATGTAATGAAACATCTGTGCTGTAAGTAACAATGAATATGAATAATTCAGAGATGCTTGAGAAAAAATTTTTGAAAGGATACTAAGTGAAGTAAGCAGACTCAGGAAAATTATTCTCTATGACTATATACATATTACATACAAGATTAATTATCTTGACCAAACACTTCACTAAATAAGAGATGAGATGTACCTTTCCCTCCCTTCTTTAAAGGTTTAAAGGGGCACAGAACAGTGCATATACTGTCAGATTTGGTTGATGTGTGAGCTAATTTTCCATACTGCTTTTTTTCCTTCTTAATTTCTCTATTAGAAGGGATAGCCTCCTGAGTAGGGAACAGAGGGATATATTTGGAAATGAAAGTGATGTAAAAACAAAAGAGCTTCTACTTTGAAAGTCAGAATGTAAAGAGAGTGTCCTAGCTAGCTTGGCTGCCAAAATGAGCATGCATGCTATTAACACATGCTGATGATAAGCACTGAACTTTGTAGAATTTAATTGGTTAAGGAATTTATTTTATTTTTTGAAAATCACAGTGAACCACTTTTCTAAGCTGGTTCCTTGTTTTATAAGTTCATATACATGTTTAACTAGAATGATCACAGTATTACCTACACACTCAGAAAAGCAATGTCTTTATGTCTTTTCCTTTGCATTTGAAGACATTACTTAATAGTGATTGACATCTTCTTGTAGGCAGGGCTCAAAAAATTAATACATGACCAGAATTCTTTTGGAAGGGGGCTTAGCTCATCTAGCCTAACCCCTCCCTACCTCATTTTAGAGGTTAAAAAAAAAAACCCACAAAAAAACACTGAACTAAAGACCTTAAGCTGAGAGAGATTAAGTGATTTCTCAGGGTCACTGTGCCAGCAGCAGAGTCCGGATATACATGGGAAAACTAGATTCAGTTTTGTGCCTAGATGACATTTGTTCAACAGTTCCATTTCTAATATGAGTGTTTATGTGTGTTTAAAAGTAGTTTTCTATATCCAGATATTAATAAGAGCTTGGCTATTATTAGTTGACATTCCCTTATCACAGCAATAACATTTGGACCATAGCAGATCCAAGTGACTCCTGAGGCAGCTCTTTCCACATCACTGCTCTGGGCTAATAGCTAGCTATATAATAGCTTTTTAGGTTTGCAGGGTTCTTTACCTGAATTATCTTATTTTATTTGCACAATAACCCTGCAAAGTAGATGTTTGTCCTAAACGTGGGGATACAGAAGCTGGGTGAGGCTGAGTGACTTGCTCAAGGTCTGTGACACAGCTAAAGAGACTGCATTTGAACCCAAGTCTTCTAGCCTCCTAGCTTACTCCTTGTCATATTATACTGCTTTCTTTTTTAGTTCCTCCCCCTTCATTTTCCTCTGCTCTTCTCCCTCTTTTTGTTTGCATCCTACATCTATGTGTTATCTCTACAAACATTATTTGGCCCTGCTTGGAACAAAGTTAAAGAAAAATGTGTAGTTGACTTTTGATTTTCTTCCTAAAAGCACTTAAAATGTATGTGTTGAGTATACATTATAAGCCAAGACTATGCAAGGTTTTGAGAGGGCTAGAAAGGATAAAATACAAATTTTGCCCCTGTAGCTTACTTATAATGGAGCTGGGGAGAGAAGATAATAAATATACATAAAATGGTTAAGTAGAAACACACTACAGCATATTCTATGCACCAAATGAGTACACTCTATAGAACTATATGGTGTTCAAAGAAGAGGAAGGAATACCATATTAGCCCGAATATAATACGACCCCAAATATAGTGTGATCTCAAGTATTTTGAAGAGTGTAAAAGGGAATTCTTAATCCCTTTCTTCTAATTTAACTGGGGACCTGGAGGTCCTTTTACCATAGAGATGTATAAAAATATACCAGCCCACTGTGAAAGGAAGTAGAAACCAGTGAGACAGGAAGTAAGGTAAAAAGAGGATACAAAAAGCCAGCATAGGACCGAGAGGGGCTTTTTGACCTTTTTTGATTTGGGAGGTAGTTGGTAGTTGGTAGTTAGTCATTGGTAGTTGGTAGTTAGTTGGTCATTGGTAGTTGGTCGATGGGGATTGGTTGCTCGTGGTGTGGGTTGGTGATTAGTTGTTGGTTGGTTGTTGGTTGTTAGTTAGTATTTATAGGGTAGCTAGTTAGGTATTAGGCAATTTCTCTCTCTATCTCTTTCCTATATTTTCCTCCTTTTACTAAATTCTCATTAAAACAAAAATTGTTAAAAACTGCTCTCCTATTTTGTCAGACTCCTAATTTAACCCTTACAAGGGTAATTCAGAAAAAGGAAACATCCATTTTATTTTCTCCTTTTAAATTACAACTTTCTCTTAACTCATGAATAATGTAGGCACTTTATATTCAAAGTTTTTTCAAGGTTCTGAAAACAAGTTAAAGAAGTTTTAATGCTAACACTTTTATTAAATATATATTACTTTTATAGATACTTGTGAGAAACTACCTTCCAATATTTAATCATGTTCTCCTTCCTCTTCTATTTTCTCATCTCCCAAAGTGGAAACATTATTCTAGTCGCCACTATCACACTCTTCTTCCCACAAAACACCATCTTCACTACCATCCATAATGTTTGATATATATTTTTAAAATCCAAGCACAATGGATTTGGTGGAGATTTTGTCCCAAACTGTTTTGATCTAGTTCCCTAATACAGTGACAGATGGTTTATTTTTCCTGATGGAGTAAATTCATGGTCTCCAGCCAACATCCACTCATTATATTCTTTCCTCAAATGATCTTTGAATGGCTTATTAATTACTACATCTAACACTTGTAATTGCAACATCATTCCTCCCAGAATAACAACTAGGTCTGTGTGCATTTCAGCAATTCTCTTCTTCACATTTTCAGTCAGGCATAAAGTTAAGAGCATTCCTCTTTGATGCAGTAACGCATCCAGACACCTACCCCAGACCACATTCAATCAATCAATCTAACACAAGTTCTTCCTTCATCCATCCCTTTTCTTGCACACGAAAGATCACTCCTGATGATCACTTTCCCTTAGGTAATGTTTTCTGCCTTAAAATTACATAAGGAGTCAATTTTCACCCGTCAGCTGTGACTGCATCGTTCTAGTTTTCTCATTTCCAGTAGTTTTGATCAACACTGGCACCTTTTTTTGGTGATTTGGCACCTTGAGTATTAACAGTGACATTTGATGGAATATCAAAACAAACAGGCATTTGATTGGCATTTCATATCTGCCCCAGGAGATAGCTGTGCTTTTTACATATGCTGAGGTGTACAATACACAACTTATGGTTTCAAAGCTGGAAGTGCTCAAATATAGTGTGAATGTGACTTTCAAAGGTACATATTTGGGGAAAAAACATCAGGCTAATATGGTACTCTGAGCTGGAGTTGCTGGGAAAGGCTTCACGGGACAGGAAGCATAGGACATGAGTTTAGATAGAAAGAATTCCAACTGGTGGAGAAGAGTTTAAATGGAAAGAATTCCAACTGGTGGAGAAGAGGAGGGAGGGCAGAGTAGGAATATTAAAGGTATGTTTGAGAGACTGACAAGTATAGCTAAAGCACAACTAGTGTATGAGAAGATAGTGAGATGACCACTCTTCTGAGAGAGTTAGGGATAGAATTTTCACTTAGACTAAAAGTTGAATTAGACCTCTGAAGTTTCTCCTAACTCTGAAATTCTATGATGACTTGATAAAGGTAAGTTGGGTCCTGAACGTAGAGGACCTACAAAGCTGAGCCTTCATAATATAAGCAGTAAGGAGTCATGAAAAGCAACGGGGGTGGGGGAGTAGGGGGGTGGGGAGCAAAGAGTGTTTTAGGATAATTAATTTAGCAGTAGCTTTTTAGGAGAAATTAAAATAGGGAAATGAATGAAGATAGGAAAAACATTTAAGAAGCTATTAAATAATCTTAGCATGAGCTGATAAGGGTCTAAATTCGGGTGATGGAATTCAAAATGGAAAAGGATAGAGAGGGGCTGCTAAATGGCTCAGTGGCTAGAGAGCCAGACCTGGAGACTGGGAGGTTCCAGGTTCCAGTGTGACCTCAGACACTTCCTGGTTGTATGACTCTGGGTAAGTCACTTGGCCCCGATTGTCTAGGTATTAACATTCTTCTCCTTTGGAATCAATAGAATAACATATGGGAAACAGGATAGAGGAAGATTCAAAGATGACAGAAGTTTTTAGCCTGGAAGATTGGGAGCATGACAATATCTAATTAAGAGAAATAAAGAAAAGTCAGGAAGAAGGAACCAGTTCTGGAAGAAAGATGATAGTCAACTAATTTCAGACATATTGAGGTAAGTTACACTGTAAAGGAGTTCTTTGTAAACACTGCTCACCTTCATATCCTCAAAATCTGTTATCCCCATCTGAGGAAGGTTTGAACAGTTAACATGGATGAGTTTCCGGCCACTGATGAAATTTGTTGTAAAACATTCCTGTCAGTACAACAAGAACGTCACTCGAAAGATGTACTGCCGGCAGCAAAAGAAAGAAATAAAAATCATGATTGTTTCTAGGCCTATGCGTAGAAAAGTAAGCTTTATTTTCCATTATAATTGTTTACTTTTTTCTTTCCAGCCTGGCTCACCACCTTAGTCACCTGATAAAAGGTCAAATTTCCCTTAACAAAATGCAAGTTCAGATAGCTAAGTCTGGAGTCATTAGTTCCTGGGATCAAATCTGGCCTCAGACACTTCCTAGCTGTGTGACCCTGAGCAAGTCACTTGGGCCCCATTGCCTAGCCCTTAACCACTCGTTTGCAATATGGATTCTAAGACAGAAAGTAAGTTTTTTTTTTTTTTAAATATGCAAGTTCATTCTCTTGTCATGCTACAACCTGTACATTATTCCACCAAATTAACATTAATTTTGATAAATTGGAGAAGGAAATGGACTTTGGCTCATTTGACTAAAAATGAGAGATAAGAATTGGGGACTACTTTTTAACATTTAAGCTTTTCATCAGTTGTTGTTTCTAGGTAGAGATGACTTCCTACAAACATTTTATGTATTAAAATAATATGTCTAAATATATAGGGACCTGTTCTTTTCCCTCAACCTTCCCAACTATTACCTCCTCTCTTAAATAATCTGGCCCACTTTTTAACCTCCTGTCTACTTTCCAATACCCCAGTCCCTAATTCTGATACTCTCCTTACCCCATCATATCTTTAGGCCTTGTCATAGACTTTTTTTTTGAACCCTTAACTTCTGTCTTAGAATTTATACTAAATACTGGTTCCAAGTTTGAAGTAAGGGCTACACAGTTAGAGTTAAATGACTTGTTCAGGGTCCTATAGCCAGGAACCCAAGACTTCATCTCCACGCCTGGATCTCTATCCACTGAGCCACATCACTGCCTCCAGACTCTTGAGTCCAATTTCTCCCAAATAGCTTGGTGCAATTATTGTGCTAGGACTCTTACAATGGCAAACACTATTCTTCCGAGTTCATTTTTCTATTTGTATCTCCTGTACTTAGCACAATGCTTGTAAGCACTTAATAAATGCTTCAATTGTTCACCATCCTCTTAGAAACCTAAATTCTTTTCCTTGCCTTCCTACCTCCTCTTATGGAAAAGAACTTATAATCTCACTGGGGCCTATTTTCTTGATATTACCACAGAGTTCACTTGGCCAATACCCATTTCTATAGCTTTTAACATCAGAGCAACATGCTTTGATCTATTTATGACCCTGTTGTCATTTCTACTGATTTTTTACTGATCTTTTTTTTTTTAATACTGATCTTTCGCCCTTCTAAAAGGGTGTACCTTGTACAGTTAAATAAGAATTACCCTATGAATAAGCACTACTTATAAGGAAATCTAATATGTTTGGCAAAATAACCATTTTAATTTATATTTAAAGAACATTCTGGACACTGAGGACATTCTTCATTTGTTAATTTCCAATTGCTATAAAATCAAAGTCAAGCCTTGTTTAAGTTATATGTTGTCATATTGTATGACAGTATGACATATAGATATGTTATCCATACATGAATCAAGAAAAATACTTTTCACATATAACCTGGAGAATTTTGTACTAATTAAAATGTATATTAAAACTTTATTTAAAAGCCTTAAATTAATATATCTATGGAAAGAATAAACAAAAATGATTCCCATTTCAGTGAAAGTTGACAATAAGTTCACTAGCATTTGAAAACTTTTAGAAATCTAAATTTTAGTATGCCCAAAATACTAATTAGGAATTGTGATTCATACCTGGAAGTCTAACTGCAGACCAATGGTACAAAAAGGTGTTAGAGAGGGCAGCAAGGTGGCTCTGTGAATAGGGAGCCAGGCAAAGTATTGATTCTAAATCAGAAGATAAGGAACTCTTACCTTCTGTCTTAAAATCAATACTGTGTGTAGCTCTAAGAGGATTTAAAAAATTGTTATAGTTATTAGGAATTGGGAAGGGAATGGAATAAATTGGCATTGGCCTAGTGGTTTCCTATTATGAAAAGGCCAAAAAAACTTCCAATAGGAAAATTCCTTTCACCTCCCTCCCATACTTTAGTCAGAATCAACATTTCATTAAATGTCATAATTATGTCTAATATTTTTTCTAATAAAGCAATTTTCAATGATTGACTCATTAAATTAGAATGACATAATGAGATGTTTGATTGCTGAAGCATATTGTAAGGAAAACTGTAATCAGAGTATTCTAAGTCTCTGGTCAAAGAGTTGCCACTATAATAACATGAAAAAGCACTAAGAACTGATCTTGAAGGCTACATGTCAGAAACATTATTACGAACTGGTATAAGATGCTCACTCTAAATTGTAGGGGAGGGAAGAGTTCCCAATAATGGGAAAGCCTGTGTAAACTGACCTTTTAATCCAGAATTTGAGCTGAGTGCATTCTGGACATTTACAAAGGCACTGAACAGAGAGAGGGATGTTATATAAAGAAGGCAACAAATAGGCCAATCTGGTTGGAACAGCATTGTCAGAGTTCTGATCAATTTTGCCAATTTCCATGAGGCTTACCTTGATTTTCAAAGTTGTTAGTTTCACCCTCAACTTCTAATTACCTTCTATATACTTTGCATATATTTTATATTTGCTTCTTCTTTTTTTTTTAAACCCTTACCTTCTGTCTTAGAATCAATATTAAGTATTAGTTTCAAGGGAGAAGAGCAGAAAGGGTTAGGCAATTGAGGTTAAATGACTTGCCCAAGGTCATGCAGCTAGGAAGTATCTGAGACCAGATTTGAGGCTAGGACCTCCTACTCTCCAAGGCCTGGCTTTTTATCTACTGAATCACCTATTTGCCCCTTGTATTTACATCTATGTGTACCTGCTGTTTCCTACAATTTTTCCTTGAAGGTAGCAACTGTTTCATTTTTGTATTCACTACATCCACAGCATGTAGTATGCCTGTTCTTCTGGCCTTTCTAACTTAGAAATATGTGACTGCTCCTATTTTTTCTTTTGTTTCTATGAGTCACCCAATGGTGGAGAGGACTTAATATAATAAAAGGACTTAAAATAATAGTTGCCTGGAACACGGGGAAAAAAATAAGTGATTTGCCTGAGGATACAACTAGTTATCCTCTACTTTATCCATTACACCAAACTCGCTCTGACTCTCGAAACAAAGCCTTCAAAATCTATGGTCATATTCTCATACTACAACAAGGCATTAGAGGATAACTTTGTTGAATGATGCACTTAGTTATTAAACAACTAAAATAGGTTTGGAATTTTTAGAACTGAAAATTCTTTATACATATATTTCTTAGATACCTTTATATCTCTATATTCAGGTATACAAGTGGTATCTATTCCCAATTTAGAGTTGAGCAAACTAAGAAATGGTTAAATGATTGTTTCAATGTCACACATCTAATCGGTGACAGGTCCAGAATTAGAACCTAAATTTCTTAATCACAGATTCATGTTCTTTCTATTCAACTCAAGAAATATCAATTCATTTCTACACTTCCCCTGAAGAACTGGGTCGAACACAGGGGACTGAGTGGGATAAAAAGAGATGCTAAGTTTTAGAGACTATAAGACTGGAGTTGAATCCTGGCTTCATCTACTAATCACAAGTGGACCAGTAAGTAAATCATTTAACTTCAGATTTTTTTCATTTATAAAATGGGGATTAACAGTGTTGGTATAGAAAAGTGCTTTAACCATAAAGCTGTATGTAAATATGAGCTTAACAATTATTACCTTGTATTGAGGAAACCCTAGTTGGCTAATCCACTCTGCAACATCTTCTGGGCTCCATGTGAGGTAATGTGTCTTAGTGATTTCAGGTTGTTGTTCTTCCTGGATGTCAGATTCTGAGGCTGGTTCTGAACTGGTTTCAAGCATGACTACCTCTTTGACTTCCTTAATGTCTTTTATAGATATCTTTCTAGCAAAGGCTTCTTTTTCATCCTCAGCCAAGAGGGAATTAAATTTTATGGACTTGGATATGGACCCTTTATGACCTTCAAAGCTGAGCTGTTCTTTAGAGGGAACACCTAGGGTACTCTCTGAGGATGACCACTTCTGGGCCTTTCCTCCAACAGATTCCAAAGCCTTAGTATGAGTCTCTGTCTCACTCTCGACAAAGGAATCACGATATTTGCTCCATGTTAGCATGTCTTCCTCAGCAAATCCATGTTCCACCTCTGATACCTGTGGCCTTTCTTTCTCAAACTCAGTTTCCTGAGGAATCTCTGGTTCAACTTTAGTACCCGGAGCAGTCTCTGGCTCTGCCTTTTCAGGGGATTTTTCTTGTTCAGTTAAGTCCTCAAGCTTAGTTTCCTGAGAGATCCTTGGCTTTAACTCCTCCTGGGCCTGGGTTTCAGCACCAGGAAGAGTCTCTGCCTCAGTGTCCTTAGGAATCTCTGACTCTGCCTTTTCAGGGGGTTTTTCTTGTTCAGTTAAGTCTTCAAGCATAGTTTCCTGAGAAATCCTTGACTTTAACTCCTCCTGGGCCTGGGTTTCTGCATCATGAGGAGTCTCTGCCTCAGTGTCCTTGGGGATCTCTAACTCTGCCTTTTCAGGGGACTTTTCTTGTTGAGTTAAGTCCTCAAGCTTAGTTTCCTGAGAGATCTTTGGCTTTAACTCCTCCTGGGCCTGGGTTTCAACACCAGGAAGAGTCTCTGCCTCAGTTTCCTTGGGGATCTCTGACTCTGCCTTTTCAGGGGACTTTTCTTGTTGAGCTAAGTCCTCAAGCTTAGTTTCCTGAGAGATCCTTGGCTTTAACTTCTCCTGGGACTGAGTTTCAGCATCATGAGGAGTCTCTGCCTCAGTGTCCTTAGGGATCTCTGACTCTGCCTTTTCAGGGGACTTTTCTTGTTGAGCTAAGTCCTCAAGCTTAGTTTCCTGAGAGATCTTTGGCTTTAACTTCTCCTGGGACTGAGTTTCAGCATCATGAGGAGTCTCTGCCTCAGTGTCCTTAGGGATCTCTGAAGCTGCCTTTTCAGGGGACTTTTCTTGCTGAGTTAAGTCCTCAAGCTTAGTTTCCTGAGAGATCCTTGGCTTTAACTCCTCCTGGGCCTGGGTTTCAACACCAGGAAGAGTCTCTGCCTCAGTGTCCTTGGGGATCTCTGAAGCTGCCTTTTCAGGGGACTTTTCTTGCTGAGTTAAGTCCTCAAGCTTAGTTTCCTGAGAGATCTTTGGCTTTAACTCCTCCTGGGCCTGGGTTTCAGCACCAGGAAGAGTCTCTGCCTCAGTGTCCTTGGGGATCTCTGACTCTGCCTTTTCAGGGGACTTTTCTTGTTGAGTTAAGTCCTCAAGCTTAGTTTCCTGAGAGATCCCTGGCTTTAACTCCCCCTGGGACTGGGGTTCAGTGTCTTGAGGAGTCTCTGCCTCAGTTTCCTTAGGAATCTCTGACTCTGCCTTTTCAGGGGACTTTTCTTGTTGAGTTAAGCCCTCAAGCTTAGTTTCCTGAGAGATCTTTGGCTTTAACTTCTCCTGGGACTGGGCTTCAGCTCCCTGAGGAGTCTCTGCCTCAGTGTCCTTAGGGATCTCTGACTCTGCCTTTTCAGGGGACTTTTCTTGTTGAGTTAAGCCCTCAAGCTTAGTTTCCTGAGAGATCTTTGGCTTTAACTTCTCCTGGGACTGGGCTTCAGCTCCCTGAGGAGTCTCTGCCTCAGTGTCCTTAGGGATCTCTGACTCTGCCTTTTCAGGGGACTTTTCTTGTTGAGTTAAGCCCTCAAGCTTAGTTTCCTGAGAGATCCCTGGCTTTAACTCCCCCTGGGACTGGGGTTCAGTGTCTTGAGGAGTCTCAACCTCAGTGTCCTTAGGAATCTCTGGCTCTGTCTTTGCAGAGGGCTTTTCCTCTGTATCCTCCTGGGTCTGGACTTCAGTGCCCTGAGGAGCGTCTGGTTGAGTCTCCTCGGGAATCTGTGACCCTGTTTTTTCCGGGGACGTGTCTTCAGTCTTTTTTTGAGAAAAGTCCTCAGGCCTAGTGTCCTCAAGGATCCCTGGTTCCTGCTGGGACTTGGCTTCAGTGTCCTGAGAAGTGTCTGCCTCAGACTCTTCAGTCCCCTTCTGAGGTGGCTCCGGGCCGGGGGTCTCCGGGTTGGCATTATCTCCAGGTATGGAGTCATAGTCCTCAGGCAAACTCTCCATTGTCGCGCCTGGAAGAGGACGCTCACGGCGTCCACAGCAGCCTGAGACTCCAGGAGCGTCTCTATGGAGACCACGACTTCCGGAAGTGCCTGGCTCAACCTTCCCCCAGCCTCCCCTCCTTCTTTCTGGCCATGGTCTAAGACAAGAACCAGCAAAAGGGGAACCAGCTATCGTCCCGTTCCCATCCCTTCCTTCCCCTTTCCCTCAGCTTCTCCTAGTCAGAGCCAGAGCCAGAGCGAATGGGAACCTGAATGAGGCGGAACCTTTATCGGAAAGGGCAGCTCCTGCGGAAGCTCCTTCCGGTCCGGCTCCCTCGGTTCTCGGCTTTTTCCGCCTCCACCAGGGCCTCGGGCTTCGGCTGTTTCCGAAGCAGGTTCCTTCTCTTGCTCACTGCTGCCGCGGACTAGCTGTGGAGTCCGTGAGCTGCGCTGCGTTAGGGTAGGTTACAGATGTCGGACTCACTGCTTACCTCGGGTTCTGGGTTCCAAAACCCAATCGGCGACGGAGTAGAGGCTGGAGCTGGGGACTGTCCGGCCCCCGCCGCAGGTATGTACCCCCAAAGGCTGAGGACTCCCCCCACCCCATAATGAAGAAATGGAGGGGTCCCCCCGGGCTTCCCTTCACTGCTTCTTAACGTATCTTTGTATCTTCAGTACGTAGCAATAAATCATAAAATACAGATGCTTATTGACTAACCCTTGCTTGCAACTATTGGTGTAACATTTATGTTGGTACCCACCACCTGAAAGGGGGACCTTCCCCATCCTTCTTAGGAGATGGACATGGTGGACTCGGACCTCGCCCAGCTCTGCCCCTCCAGGATGGGCGCACCCTTCCCTCCCTGTAGCATCCCACCTCCCCCCACCTCAGTTTCCCTTGCTCCCTGCGGCTTGCTGCTCAGGGAGAACTTTCTTATTCCTGTTTCGGAATGTTCATGCTTCAGCTGGCCTGTCTCACCTCAGCCCAGATGAAGGTGTCAGCTGATTGACCCCAATCGTTGCCCCTGCCTCACCCTCTTTTCAGTCCTAAACCCTGTCCTCCTCTCTACCTGAGACACCTTTCTTCTCAGACCCCAAACTCAGGTGCCTGCCACCATCCCTCACACCCTTCTCCTCCTGTTGCCCCTCCAGCCCCCAAGCCTTTTGCTTATCTGTCATTGACTCAGCTTTCCCATAGAATCAAAACTTTGGATGTGAAAGGGACCTTAGAGCTAGAGGTTCTTAACCTAGACTCTAGTTGATAGATTTTAATCCGCTAACTAACGTTAAGTAACTATAATGTGCCAGGCACTGTGCCAAGCCTCCAGGATACCAAGAAAGGCAAAAGTTTAGTCCTTGTTAACCCCAGTTGTCTAGCCCTTACCAATATTGATTCTAAGACTTAGAAGGTAAGGATTTGAAAACAAAAACAAAAACAAAATATTTTGATTAGTCCACGGGCCTTTAACAAACGGGACTATGATATACAAAAAAGATTAAAAATCATAATAGTAGACAGGTCACCAATTCCAACCTCTTAATTTTAGAGAGAGATGGAACTGAAATTTAAGAGTTTAAATGACTGGTCCAGGTCAATGTCTGAGGCCAAAAAACCAAGTCCTCCTTAAGCTACTACATCTAATGCTCTATACTGGTGATGGTGAACCTTTTAGGATATGCATGCCATGCAGCCTCCCCAGAGACTTTGTGCTGTGCCCTACCCCCTCCACTGAGCCCTACCCTACCCCTCCACCCTTACCCCAGGTAGGAGAGGGATTAGGCTGCTGTGGGAGGGGTGAGTAACCTGAGGAATGTCTTTAGCAAGTGTAGAGAGGAGGAGGGGAGTGGCCCCAGGCCTCTTCTCTCCTCCAGCTCTGCTGCCTGTGAGCTGTCCACCTTTCTCCTTGTGCATTCCCATTGGACTACTGGGTACTGGCAGGTGATGTGAAAAAATATCATCAGGCATGATAGAGAGGGGGAAGGGAGCAGCTCCTCCTGAGTCCCTCTGCCTTTCTAGTAATGAACTCTGGGAGACGATTGGAGCGGGGAAGGTAGCACATGTGCCCACAGAGAGTGCTCTGTGTGCCATCTTTGGTGCCATAAGTTTGCTATCACTGTTCTTTCCTCCTCCTCTGGCCTGGCCAGTACCCACTTACCCCTTACCCCTTCTCCCTCTATCTCTTCCATTCCCCACCCCCTTTTAGCTTTTGTCCTTGCTTCTCTCTTCAGTAGTTACTCATTTCCCTGCTTAAGTCAGTACCCCTCTTCTTGCTCACTGACTCAGTCAATAGAGAACCAGGTCTAGAGATGGGAGGTCCTGTGTTCAAATTTGAACTCAGACATTTCCTAACTGTGTCATGTCACTTAACCTCCATTATCTAGCCCTATCTATATACACAGTTATTGATTCTAAGACTGAAGGCAAGTATTTAAAAAAAAAATAGATGACCAGTATTGCCTTTTCTTCCTCACCCTTACTACTCTCCTAAAAGATATGGGATGATTGATGCTGTTTTTGAGGAGGTAAAATGAAGTCTGATTTATCATGACAATTATTAAGTCATTTAAAAAAATCAAGGTATAGATATTGACTGTCACATTCTAAACATCAGTGCTGTAGCAGACCATCAATTTGGCCACCTGGAGGACCCATTATATAGTTAATTGTGTTTTTCACATAGTTTCTTTTTGGCTAGAGCCAGGTATTCCTGGCTTGTTTCCTCTACTTCCCCAAAGGGTGAGGGAGGAGAACCTTACAACTATTTCCCATGACTTTTCTGTGGAAGCTTAAAATGTCTTAGTGTTTATCTCTGAATATTTTTCCTTGGCTTCCAGCTGGATCTTCCTTTCACGGATTTTTTCCCAGGCTACTAGCTACAGGAAATTCTCAAGGGAGTATGTCAAGACCTCTTTTGAAACACATTCCCATTTCCTCCTATCTCCCTCAACAAGCTACATATTGAACTTTTAATAATGGGATTTAAAGTAAGTAATTAATTTGTGAAGCAACTACTATTTCTCCTAAACACTAGAGATACAATGAAAGGTAAAAGATAGTCTCAGTCCTTCAGGATGTCATAATCTAATGGAGAAAATAAATATGTACAAACAAGTTATACAGAGGACAAATGGGAAATAATGAACAGTGTAAAGGCACCAGAACTAAAAGGGATTGAGAGAGTCTTCTTGTGTAAAATTGGATTTTAGCTGGAAAACCAGGAGATAGCCATAAGGAGGAAGATTGTTCCTTCCAGGCATGGGGGACAGCCAGAGATATGTCTGGAGACAAAAGATAGAGTATTTTGTTTATGGAAAGGCAGGGAGATCAGTGTTACTGTTAATCAAAGAGTACATGGCAGGTAGTGAGGTATAAGGACACTAAAAAGGTAGGAGGGGGCTAGATTTGTAAAGGTATTTGAATGCCAAACAGAATATTTTTTTTATTTGATCTTGGAGGTTATAAGGAACCACTAAATTTATAAAATATGGGGATGATACAGCTAGGCCTGTGCTTTAGGAAAATCACTTTGGAAACTGAATGAAGGATGCTCTGAAGTGAAGAGAGACTTGTAGCAAGCAGATCATCCCCTAACTATTTCAGTAATTCAGGCGTGATGAGTGCCTATACCAGGCTGGTGGCAATTATCATAGAAAAGAAGGGGGTGTATTCATGAGATGTTATAAACATGAAATCAACAGGCCTTGGCAACATATTAAATGTGGAGAGTGAAAGAGAGGAATAGAGGATAACAGCTAAACTGTGAGTCTGGATGACTAGGACGATGGTGGTGCCCCTCACAATTATAGAGAAGTTTGGAGCAAGGCAGGGTTTAGAGGAAAATATAATGAGTTTTCTTTTGAACATGTTGAGTTTAAGATGTCTGCTAGACAGTCTGGTTAAGATGTTTGATAGGAAATTAGAGATATGCAATTGTAGATCAGCAGAGAAGTTAGGGTTAGTTAAGTAGATTTGAGAATAATCAGCATAGAAATGATTATTAAATTCATGGGATCTGATGAGATCTTCAAGTATAGAGGGATGAGTGAAGAAGACTCAGGATAGAATTCTTTTTCTTTTTTTTGGGGGGGGGATATATAATGAAACCACAAAATCTTAATGACCATGTGGTTCAATCTGTATTTAAACAAGAAAGTCCTCTACAACCCAACAAATAAGTTGCCCAACTTTTACTTTACAACCTCCAGTTCAGAAGTATTTATGCTCTTAAAAGTAGCTCATTATTTCCTTTTATTTATTATTATTATTTTTAATTTTTTTAGTTTGGTCATTTCCAAACACTATTCATTGGAAACAAAGATCATTTTCTTTTCTTCCCTCCCCCCTCCCACCACCTCTCCCATAGCCCACGTGTGATTCCATTGGGTATCACATGTGTTCTTGATTCAAACCCATTTCCATGTTGTTGGTATTTGCATTAGAATGTTCATTTAGAGTCTTTCCTCAGTCATATCCCCTCCACCCTTGTATTCAAGCAGTTGCTTTTCATCGGTGTTTTTACTCCCACGGTTTATCCTTTGCTTGTGGATAGTGTTTTTTAGATCCCTGCAGATTGTTCAGGGACAATGCATCACCACTAATGGAGAAGTCCATCACCTTTGATTGTACCACAGTGTATCAGTCTCTGTGTACAATGTTTTCCTGGTTCTGCTCCTTTCACTCTGCATCACTTCCTGGAGGTTGTTCCAGTCTCCATGGAATTCCTCCACTTTGTTATTCCTTTTAGCACAATAGTATTCCATCACCAACATATACCACAATTTGTTCAGCCATTCCCCAATTGAAGGGCATCCCCTCATTTTCCAATTTTTGGCCACCACAAAGAGTGCAGCTAGGAATATTCTTGTACAAGTCTTTTCCCTTATGATCTCTTTGGGATACAAGCCCAGCAGTGCTATGGCTGGATCAAAGGGCAGATAGTATTTTATCACCCTTTGGGCATAGTTCCAAATTGCCCTCCAGAATGGTTGTATCAATTCACAACTCCACCAGCAATGAATTAGTGTCCCAACTTTGCCACATCCCCTCCAGCATTCATTACTTTCCATAGCTGTTATGTTAGCCAATCTGCTAGGTGTGAGGTGATACCTCAGAGTTGTTTTGATTTGCATCTCTCTGATTATAAGAGATGTAGAACACTTTATCATGTGCTTATTAATAGTTTTGATTTCTTTGGCTGAGAACTGCCTGTTCATGTCCCTTGCCCATTTATCAATTGGAGAATGGCTTGATTTTTTGTACAATTGATTTAGCTCTTTGTATATTTGAGTAATTAAACCGTTGTCAGAGGTTTTTATGAAGATTATTTCCCAATTTGTTGCTACCCTTCTGATTTTAGTTACATTGGTTTTGTTTGTACAAAACCTTTTTAATTTGATGTAGTCAAAATTATTTATTTTACATTTTGTGACTCTTTCTAAGTCTTGCTTGGTTTTAAAATCTTTCCCTTCCCAAAGGTCTGACATGTATACTATTCTATGCTCATCTAATTTACTTATAGTTTCCTTCTTTATGTTCAAGTCATTAGGGTTTTGGACTCTAATCCACTCTGCTATTCGCTTGTGTTTTATGGGTGAGTTCATTCCATTCACATTCAGAGTTATGATTACTAGCTGTGTATTTCCCAGCATTTTGATTTCTGCTCCTTTTCCTGCCTTTTCTTCTTTCACTATTTCCTTCTACACCAATGTTTGCTTTTGAACAGTCCCCCCTGTTTCCACCCTTATTTTACTTCCCTTTCTACCCCCCTCCCTATTTATCCCCCCCCTTATTTTCCCTATAGTCTTTCTAAAATTAACCCCCCCCCCCGCTCCCTCCCTCTCTTGTACTGCTTCCCTCCCCACCAGACCGTTTGTTACCCTTCTACTCCCCTATAGGGTGCAAATCTATTCTCTGCCCCCAATGGATTGGATTGTTTTTCCCTCTTTGAGTTACTTTCAAATCACGTAAAAGTTGAGTATTTCCTGTCTCCAACCTCTTTACCCTTCCAGTGTATTGATGTTCTCCCCTCTCCCACCATGAGCTTCTTTATGACATATAAATTTACCCCCATTTGTTTCTTTTCCCATTTCTTTTAATATTAACCTATTTTAAAGCTCTAGTTATATATATATGCATACTTATGCATATATATTTTTGCATGCATATATCTATATACCTATTTATGTCTTGTCCTTTCATCCTATACAGTTTGTTGCTATTCCCTCTAAGTATACTTCTTTTTGCTGCCCAGGTAATAACAACAGTTTTTAAGAGTTACCAATGACCTCTTTTCTTATAGGGATACATATCATTTTAACTTATTGAGTCTCGTAAAAAAAGTTTTTTTTGTTTTTCTTTTTTCCCCTCTTTTTTAATTACCTTTTGATGATTCTCTTGAGTTCTGTGCTTGGACATCAAATTTTCTGTTCAGGTCTGGTCTTTTCTTTATGAATTCTTGGAATTCTTCTATTTTGTTGAATGACCATACTTTCCCCTGTAAGAATATAGTCAGTTTTACTGGGTAGTTGATTCTTGGTTGTAGACCTAGTTCCCTTGCTTTCCGGAATATTGTATTCCATGCCTTTCTTTTTTTTCAGTGTGGATGCAGCCAGATCCTGAGTTATCCTCAAGTTCCTTGGTATCTGAATGACTTCTTCTTGGCAGCTTGTAATATCTTTTCTTTGGTCTGATAGTTCTTAAATTTGGCTATAACATTCCTGGGTGTTGTCAGTTGGGGATTAAGTACAGGAGGCAATCTGTGGATTCTATCAATCTCCACTTTTCCCTCTTGTTCAAGGATTTCGGGGCAGTTTTCTTTAATAATTTCCTGTAATATAATATCCAGGCTTTTTCTTTTGTCATGGTCTTCTGGTACCCACTAATTCTTAAATTGTCTCTCCTCGAACGATTTTCTAAATCCTCTGTTTTGTGAATGAGATGCTTCATATTTTCCTCAATTTTTTCATTCTTTTGGTTTTGTTTTATAGAGTCCTGCTGCCTTGTGAAGTCGCTAGATTCTAGTTGTTGTATTCTGGTTCTTAAAGACTGGATTTCATCCTTAGTTTTTTGGTCGTCCTTCTCCTTTTGGTCAGATTTTCTTTGGAGGTCATCTTTCATCTTCTTCACCTCATCTTTCATCTGTTTTGCCTCATCTTTCATCTCCTTTGCCTCATTTTCCAGCTGGTTGAGTTTGGCTTTCAAGACACTATTTTCTGTTTCCAGATGACTTATCTTAGTTTTTAAGTTCTTTTCCCAAATTGTCTTCAGCCTCTCTTAATTGTGTTTTGAATTGCATTTTGAGTTCTTCCAAAGCCTGTATCCAATTCGCTGGGATTTCTGATTTTTCTTTTGCTGATCCCTCCCCCTCTGTTTCATTCGCTCTTTGCTCATTACCTGTGCAGAAGCTGTCTATTGTAATTTCTTTCTTATTTTTCTGTTGTTTGCTCGAGTTTACCCCTTCTTTGCTCCCCGTATTTGGCTGTGCTCGTGCTCCTCTCATTTTGTTTTGGTTTTGGGGCTGTCAGTCTCCCCTCTTGGAGCTTTTTCAGATCTCTTGGTACAGTCTCTAGGGGAGGAATGTTAGCTTCCCTGTCCTCTGGAGGCTTTTGATTGGATTGAGTTCAAGTGGGTTGGGCTATATGTGGTATGAAGCTCTGAGGCTCTGAAGACTCCTGGAAGGCTGGGCCGCCTAGGCTCTCTCCAATTCTCTCCAGCTGCTTCTCTGCTGTCCGCAAGTGCCTTTGCCTGCCTCCCTAAACTCTGAGGAGTTCTGATTGAATTAGGTTCAACTGGATTGGTCTGGATGTGCCCCGAGGCAAAGGTGAGGCTGGAGCCCAATGGAGGGACCCAGCCAAGGCCTATCTCTCCCTGGCTTCCTCCCCACTGTCCAAGCTGGATGCTCCGAGCCCGGCTCCCCGCTGCTCACAAGGTAGACCCTCCAAACCAGCACCTTTGCCCGCTCAGAGGTTCCCGCTGCTGCTGGCGGGCTCAGCGCTCTGGGTTGTGGGGGAGGGGTCCTGGGACCTACCCTCTGCCTTCCCCTTAGCCCTGAGTATTCTCGGATTCTGACTTTTGGGGGGCGTACCTTTTGAGTCCAGAAGGAGGGTTCCCCGCTTCTGTCCTGTTGTTCAGCTTGGATTTCGGTGCCCTAGGAGCATTCAGTCTGTATCAGTGAAGGAAGGGTCTTCCACGAGGTCTGAACTTTTGCTGCTTGCTAAGCCGCCATCTTGACTCCACCCCCCTCAGGAGAGAATTCTGTGTGACATGCAGGTAGCAGATATGACTTGGATCTCCAGCAAAGGAGATCTTAAAGGAGCAGTCAGATAGGTAGGAAGAGAACCAGGAGAGAGCGATGTCCCAGAAACCTCCAGAGAAAAAATTTTTGTATATTTTTTGTTTTTTAAACCCAAACCTTCTGCCTTAGAATCAATACTATGTATTGGTTCCAGAAAAGTGGTAAGGCCTAGGAAATGTGGATTAAGTGACTTGACCAGGGTCACAGAGATGGGAAGTGTCTGATGTCAAATTTGAACCCAGAACCTGGTTCTCTGGGCCTTGCTCTCAACCCACTGAGGGGCCCAGCTACCCCCATAGAGAAAACAGTTTTGAAGGAAGAAGATTGATAGTGTCAGAGGCTTCAGAGAGGTCAAGAAGAATAAGGACTGAGAAAAGGTCCTTGGATTTGACAATTAGGAGATTGTTGGTAATTTTGAAGAGAGACCAAGATAAGGATAGAAGCCAGATTGTAAGCAGTTAAGAAGAGAGGAAGAGGGGAGGAGGTGAAGGCACCTGTTTTGTAGACAGCTTTCTTTTTTTTAATTTAAAAAATTTTTAAACATTTTCATTTTAAAAATTTATCTAGAATGTTTTTCCATGATTCCATGATTCATGATTACATTCCCCTTCCCTTCCCCCCTCCCAGAGCTGACAAGCAGTTCCACCGAGTTATACATGTATCATTATTCAAAACCCATTTCCATGTCATTCATATTTGCATTAGGGTAATCTTTTAGCATTAAAACGCTAATCACACCCCCATTGAACAACATGATTGATCATATGTTTTTCTTCTGTATCTGCTCCCACAGTTCTTTCTCTGGATGTGGATAACATTCTTTTTCATAAGTCCCTCACAATTGTCCTGGATCATTGCATTGCTTCTAGTAGAAAAGTGCATCACATTCAATTGTGTCACAGTGTATCAGTCTCTGTGTACAATCTTTTCCTGGTTCTGCTCTGTAAAAGGCTTTTTTGAAGAGATTAGCCACAAAGGGCAGAAAAGATAATTATAGGATGATAGCATGAGGATCAAGTGTGGATTTATTTAGGATGTGGGAGACATGAACATGTTTGTAGGAGTTAGAGGAGCTAATAGTCAAGAAGAGATAAAAAAATAAGTGAATGTAGGGATTATGGGTCAAGGGAAAGAAGGGGGAGAATAATCTGTTGGAGGAGATAGAATGGAATGTGATTCCTTGTATAGGTAGAGGGGTCTGCTTTGGCAAGGAGTTGGGCCACTTCTTCATGTGAGACAAGGATGAGAGAGGAGACAGTGCCAGAAGGCATCTGAATGATGTGAGATGTGAGGTGGGAAGGAAGAAGAGAGAGCTCTCAGTGAATGATCTCAACTTTTCCAGTAAATATGAGGTTTTCAAACAAAGGTGAGAAAAGAAGAAAGCTATGGGAGATTTGAGGAGGGGTGAAAAGGTTTGGAAGAGCCACTCTGGAGAGTGGGATAGTGAGTTGATTAGGGAAGTGTAAAAGGATTGCCTAGCAATAGTGAAGAAAGGCCTAGCAGAGGTGTTGTGTAACAGAAATTTGTAGCCGACCCAGTCAGAATAGTTACATGATTTTCTTCACCTTCATTCAGCAACATGTTTAGGAGCAAAGGCAGTTGATAATGGGATTCATCCAAAGATGAAACTTGGCCAGTAACAATCAGCAATGTAAGGGGGCAAAGAACTCAAGAAGAGGACCATATAGAGTTGATTTGATTTGCCTGGGAGTCAAGAGGAAAGGATGAGAGAGCATTCAGGACAGGGATGATGGCCTGTGGTTGAGGGATTGGGAGTCACAATGTGGGAAAGATGGTACAACATGGGTGGGTGATGCAAAATCCAAGAGTATAGCCATCTTTCTGTTTGGCTAAGATGAAGCAGAAGAATAGATCATGGGAAGTTAGTAGGTTGAGAAACTGGGCATTTAGTGTTTGAATGAGTGTTAATATATATGTTCAAGTCCCCCAGGGCAGGAGTTGGGTAGGAGAGAGATTGTTAGCTCATGTACTAAATTCATTGTGGAAGAAAGGGAAGTATCCTGGAGGTTTGCAGACAATAGCTACTAGGATTTTGATTGGGCAGAATCTTTATAAAGTCCATAGACTTCAAAGAATGAGAAGTTAGTGATGGTGGTAGAGGGAGGCAGTCTTCTCCAGTTTAGCCACAAAGGGCAGAAAAGATTATAGGATGGAAGTGGCAATGGGGAGCAAAGATGTTCCAACTCCTTGGCCAGTGAGCTAAGAACAACAGAATGAAAGTACAGCCAGTACTGGAAGGGGTAACGGAAGCTGTGTACTCATGGGGGATCTGGGTCTTAGTGATTGCCAGCAAATTCAGGAAGTAGAAGAGGCAAGTTTGTTGCCTATGTAGCAAGCATTCCATAGGGCACAGTGGAAGAGATAGGTAGCATTTGGTTGGGTTTTGGGGTGGAAGGATTGAAGATGGTAGAAGGACTTTAGAAATTATGTAGTTCAATCCCTTTTATCCAGGGAGGTTAAATAATGAAAGCCATACCAGTTCTATTCACAGAAACAGGACTTCAAACCAGATTCAAAGGGATACGAGACTGTACTTCAGAGGAAGCTCTCTATCTAATTTCACTATTTGACACGTTGTATTTTTTTTCTCTTCATTGGTGGTAGAAGAAGCAGATGTGATACATCTCTAGGGTTGGAATTAATGAAATGAAACCCCCCCCCCACGCCCTACACACCATGTTGGGTAGACCCCTTGTGGAGAAGGGAGGACATGGACAAGAATAACATGGTATTGGTAGGCATCATTGGTTTTGGTGGATGATGGTGATAACTGGCATTTCTATAGTGGCTACAAATATTATCTTTAACCCCATGGGCAAAGAAAGGCACAACAGCCAGTATTATATTTGTTTTATTGTTGAGAAAATTGAAGCTAAGAAAGTTGAAATGACTTGTCCATGGGCACATAGTATCAGAGTCATCTTTCAACTGCATCTTTGGAAGGAGTATCTGTATTAATGAGATCACATATTCATTAAAGTATGATGGAATGTCATGTTATCAGTCAACAAATGCATATTCATTATTATGCTAATGAAGTGGAAGAACTTGGAAGCACAATGCATGGTCCCTGCTCTCAAGTAACTTGAGATAGATTATAGACAAATATTAACATGTTGTTGGAGTTGTGAATTGTTACTTTTTCTGTAAAACAATATGGAATTATTGTAATGAAGTGGTTAGAATGACCAAAAAAAAAGTTAAATATTTAGTTGAGAAAACTGAATTTGGAGTTAAAGGATCTGAGTTTAAGTCTTGACTTTTTTACTTATTTTATTACCTGTGTGACCTTTGGAAAGTTATTTAGCTTCTCTGGACCTCTACAGGTAGCTAGGTAGCACAGTGGATAGAATGCCAGTCCTGGATCAGGGAGTTCTTGGATTCAAATTTGACCTCAGACACTTTCTAGCTGTGTGACCCTGTACAGTTCACTTAACCCCAATTGCCTAGGCCTTACCACTTTTTTTTTTTGCTTTATAATTAATACTTGTATCAATTCTAAGAGAGAATAAGGGTTTTATTAAAAAAAAAAAACCTCTCTTTTTTTCATCTGTAAAGTGAGGTGTGTTTAACTTGTAGTTGACTTGATTTATGAGGGCCCTTCCAACTTTTAAGCCTTATAATCTTATGAACATTGTTCTTCTATCTTAGTCTAATAATGTACTTTCAACTCTGTCTGTATTGATGAAAATGGCATCCAATGGAAATTAGTATGACAAAGTTATATTTGATGAACTAGAGAGAAGTCAGGTTGGCTAAGAAGGCTTTTTACAGTAATCCAAAGAGACATAATGAGGACCTGGTGGTGATAGTGGAACTAAAAGAGTGATTGCCCATGTTAGGTTATGCCAATATAATAAGAATGACAGTACTACCTAAATTAATTTACTTATCCAGTTACATACCAAACTATGGAAGGATTACTTTGAGACCTAAGAAGGAATATATCTGGGTTAACATACATTTTTGATAATAAAACTTCAAGCTTCCCAAGAGAAATGAAAAAAAATTATTTTGAAGGAATGGGGGCCCAGCAATACTAGATAACAGACGATAATCATCCAAATTATTTTATGGTGGAAGTCAATGAGTGGAACAGATTAGGTGTACAATATAGAGAAACAAATAAACATAGTAACAATATTAAATAAACCTAAAGACTGAAACTACTAGGATAAGGACTCTTAACAAAAATTTCAGGGATAATTGGAAAGTGATCTGTCAGAAGTTAGATTTAGGCCAACATTTCATACCACTATAAACTATAAATGGATACATGACCTGGATGTGAAAGGTCATCTCATTAAAAAATAAGAGGAACAAAAAAGAAAATACCTTTTGCAGCTTCCGATATAGAAAGAGTTCATGGCCAAACAACAATAGTCTCAGAAAGTAAAATGAATAGTTTTGATTAAATAACATTGAAAAGTTTTTGCACACCAAAAAAAATGAATGAAGTTAAGTATAGAAGTAAATGGTTAACTGAGAAAAAAACCTTTATAGCAAGTTTCTTTGATGAGGGCTAATATCCAAGAGAATATAAGTAACTGATTAGAATTTATAAGAACCAGAACCATTCCCCAGTTGATAAATGGTCACAGGTAGTTTTGGTAGGAAGAAATCCAAGCTGTCAACAGCTACATAAAAAATGCCCCCAAATCACTAGTAATTAGAAAAATACAAATTAAAACAGCTTTGAGGTTCCACTTCACAGTCAATAGATTGGCAAAGATGAAAAAAAAGGAAAGTGACAAATGTTGGTGGGACTTGGGGAAGATGTGTTGTTAAGTCATTTTCTGTTCATGTCAGACTTCAAGATCCCATTTGAGGTTTTCCTGGCAAAGATACTGAAATACTTTGCCATTTTCTTTTCCAGCTCACTTTATAAATGAGGAAACTGAGGCAAACAAGGTTAGGCGATTTGCCCAGGATCACACTAAGTGTTTGAGGTCAAATTTGAACTCAGGTCTTCATAACTTCAGACCTGGTAGTCTATCCACTGCATCACCTAGCTTCCCATGGGGAAAAGAGACACATTAATTCACTGCTGTTTTTCTAGCATTTTGGAAGTCAATTTGGAATTAAGCCCAGCCACAAAACCAGAATACTAATGATGAAGAATACAGCCTTGCTATCTCCCCACAGAGGGTTAATGGACTTAAGGTACAGAATGAGATATATGTTTTGTGGAAATGACAAATTTGCGTTGTAATTTTTTATTTTTCACTTGCCAGAACAGGGGATGTGAGGGAGAGAAGGGAACTAGCAGTAGTATTACCAAAACCAAAGAAAAATAAGGTATCAGAGCTTTGTTAAATATGCACAGAAGATAACAGTAGGAAGTTTAGAAAGAAACAGATGAGTAGAACAACTTTGGAAGTAACATGGTGTTACTTAAATACTTTATATTTTTTTCTTCCCTCCAGCAAACATTTATTGTTTGAAGACTATAAATTTATTTTGATTTGTATTATTTATAAATTTCTCTGAGGAATGAAACAATTTGAATTTATAAAGTAATTTACTCATTATATTAATGTAAAGTGGCCAAATAGCATTAATATCAGTAGAGATTATTAAAAAGGAGTCAAGTCCATTGTCCACATTTTTTTTCCTTAACTTGTGATTTTCATTAGTTAGAATAATCCCAAGATGGAAATTTTTTCTACCCACTAATACAGGTAAGCAGCTTTTCCATAACTTAATAGAAGATATGATAAAAATGGAAGGTTTTGACTACAAGTGAAAATGGTCTCATGCATTTCCACTGATAAAATTATATCAGTTTCTGGTGTTAAATTGTTTGACACCAGGCTGGAAACAATGCCATTCTAAAAGCTCTTATGATCATTGTCCCAGAATTTTTTTCTAAGAGTTTGGAGAGAGATGGTAGTCAAAAGTGGTAGAGTAGTTTGACTTTACTTATATACTTTTTTTTTATTTGAAAAATTTTATTTAATTAATTTAGAATATTTTTCCATGGTTACATAATTCATGTTCTTTCCTTCCCTTCCTCCCACTCCCCTCCCATAATCAATGAGCAAATCCACTGGTTTTTACATGTGTCATTGATCAAGATCTATTTCCATATTATTAATATTTGCACTAGAGTGATCATTTAGAGTCTACATCCCCAATCATATCCCCATCAACTCATGTGATCAAGCAGTTGTTTTTCTTCTGTGTTTCTATTCCCACAGTTCTTCCTCTGAATGTGGATAGTGTTCTTTCTCATAAGCCCCTCAGAATTGTGCTGGATCATTGCATTGCTGCTAATAGAGAAGTCCATTACATTCGATTATGCCACAGTGTATCTGTCTCTATGTACAATGTTCTCCTGATTCTGCTCCTCTCGCTCTGCATCAATTCCTGGAAGTCTTTCCAGTTCACATGGAATTCCTCCAGTTCATTATTCCTTTTAGCACAATAATATTCCATCACCAACACATACCACAAATAGTTCAGCCATTCCTCAATTGAAGGGCATCCACTCATTTTCCAATTTTTTTGCCACCACAAAGAGCGCAGCTATGAATATTTTTGTACAAGTCTTTTTCCTTATTATCTCCTTGGGGTACAAACCAAGCAGTGGTATGGCTGGGTCAAAGGGCAGACAGTCTTTTAGCGCCCTTTGGGCATAGTTCCAAATTGCCATCTGGATTGCTGGATCAATTCACAACTCCACCAGCAATGTATTAATGTCCCAATTTTGCCACACCCTCTACAACATGTATTACTTTCCTTTGCTGTCATTTTAGTCAGTCTGCTAGATGTGTGAGGTGGTACTTCAGAGTTGTTTTGATTTGCATTTCTCTAATTTACTTATATACTTTAAAAAATGTTCTTTTTATTTGTTTTACGTAAAACCTTTTAATTTTTCTTTCTACATAAAAGTATTCATTTTTTGGTATTTGTTAAATTTGGAATTAAAAAAAATTTTAATGGCATGAAGGAGGGATAAATATATGAGAAACAGTGATAAACATATGAGTCAAAGATTATGCCAAGATTTTGAGCCTGAGTTCTTGGGAAAGTGATGATGCCATTTACATATTTGGAAGTTAGGTGGGATAACTGGCTTGTCTGTCTTATCTTTAACCTTGTGAATATTCAGGATAAATAGATGGCATCTGTATGGCTGAGCTTTTCCCAGCCACACTTATAGTCAGTTTCTGAACGATTTCCATTTATACTGAAGATTTATAACTGGAATATCCAAGGATGTGCTTAAGTTTAGAATTAAAATATGTTGCAGGAGTTTCTGGGATCCAGGAATTAACTCTTGGGGTGCTCAGGGAGGGGTAGTATCTCTGGTATGGAGGGCTTGTTGTGCCCTCCTAGGGCAGCTCTCCAGCCTCTGACTCCCACCTGACACCCAGCTCTCACTTGTGGCTCCCAGTAGCTACTAGCATGTGGCAGCGGTCACACCCCAGGCAACGGCTTCGACAGGCCGGCCAAACCTTGTGAGGGTAGCCATTGGATCGTCGACCCCTGGTGAACCAGGGCTCTGCTCACCCAGCATGTGAAGACTGCTTCGGCGGAACAGGCGGAAGAAACCAACAAGAAGGTTCAACGGCTGAGATGGCGACGCAGCAAAGCACCTTGGAGTGCTCAGGGTGTGTTGGAGCACAAAGGACAACACGGCCATCCAATGCAGCTGAGGAAGTCTCCAGGTGTAATGACTTTTCGTGCCACTGGACCCAGGCTTCCAACACCGAGAGAGTGGGATTGTCTCTGTGCATTGGCTTTTCCACTTAAATCTCTTTCACACACAAGTATCTTTGTGCACACTCATCTATCCTAACCCCGTTCACCCTCTTCAAGACCTGCGGCGATGGGGGAGTGACGACGCAACAGGTGGAGGTGACCACTGGCAGTTGTAGTGACGATCCTACATGTAGGCGGCCCACAGACCAGTGGTTGCTCGGCCCTGTAGGGCAGCAGGGACGTTCGGCAGCATCCTGGGCGACTGAGCAGCCCTCTCTAGGACAGCACTGCTCACCCTAATCAAGGGAGGGGACTAGAAAAGGTGTCCCAAACATTGCCTGCCCTACAAACACCTAGTCAGCACACTGTAGCTGGTGGGTCATCCCCTTTAAGTGGTTGAAATCAAAGAAAAAATACAAAGAAACTCCTACTAGGAACATGGAACATCAGGACATTACTTGATAGAGAGAATGCCCCAAGACCTGAGAGAAGAACAGCTCTAATCGGTAAAGAACTGGTGCGATATAACATCGACATCGCAGCCTTAAGTGAAACACGCTTACCAAAAGAGGGATCACTCAGCGAACCCACCACTGGATACACCTTCTTCTGGAAAGGTAGAGCCTCAAATGAAGACAGAATCCACGGTGTTGGCCTGGCCATCAAGACCAGTTTGCTCAAACAGCTGCCAGACTTGCATGTGGGCATCAGCGAGAGGCTCATGAAGATCCATTTACCTCTCAGCAAAGACAGGTATGCCATAATCATCAGCGCATATGCCCCAACACTGACCAGCACAGAGGAGACCATTGAGCAGTTCTACTCTGACCTGAGTGCCGTCCTGCACTCAGTCCCACAAATGACAAGCTGATACTACTGGGAGACTTCAACGCCCGCATTGGCCAGGACCATGAAAGATGGAAAGGAGTGCTCGGCAAACATGGCGTGGGCAAAATGAACAACAACGGCCTACTGCTACTCAGCAAATGTTCAGAGTTCGAACTCACCATCACGAACACTGTGTTCAGAATGGTGAACAAATATAAAACAACGTGAATGTACCCAAGATCAAAACAGTGGCATCTCATTGACTACATCATTGTACGCTGAGGAGACATCCAGGATGTAAAGATCACCAGAGCCATGAGAGGAGCTGAATGCTGGACAGACCATCGATTGGTTAGAACGACTCTTCAAATGCACATTGCGCCTCGCCATCCAAAACGAGCTCAGACAGTTCGCGCGTTTTACAATGTGAGTCGTCTTAGAGATCCATCTTATTTGCAAACCTTCCAGTCCTGCCTGGACAACAAGCTGTCTGCCAAGGGACCACTCACTGGAAGCTCAACCGAGAAATGGAACCAGTTCAGAGAAGCAGTGAAGGAAACATCAAAGACAGTCCTAGGCCCCAAACAACGCAACCATCAGGACTGGTTCGACGAGAACAACACTGCTTTTGAAGACCTATTGAGCAAGAAGAACAAAGCCTTTATGGAGTGGCAAAATAACCCAAACTGTGCTCCTAAAAAGGACAGATTCAAGTCTCTCCAAGCCACGGCGCAGTGTGAGATCAGGAAGATGCAAGACCGATGGTGGGAAAAAAAGGCAGAAGAAATCCAGCAGTTTGCTAATATGAAAAACTACAAACAATTTTTCAGTGCCCTCAAGACTGTCTATGGACCATTAAAACCCACCACCACTCCCTTGCTATCCTCTGACGGTGACACTCTCATAAAAGATAAAAAAGGCATCAGCAACAGGTGGAAAGAACACTTCAGTCAGCTTCTCAACCAACCCTCTTCAGTCGACCAAAGCTCCCTTGACCAGATCCCCCAAAACTGCTCCATTGAACAACTTGACATCCCTCCTTCAATAGAGGAAGTTCAAAAAGCCATTAAACAAATGAGTAGGCAAGGCACCCGGTAAAGACGGGATCCCAACCGAGGTGTACAAGGCCTTAAATGGAAAGGCGCTCCAGGCATTCCACATAGTACTGACCAGCATATGGGAAGAGGAAGACATGCCCCCAGAACTCAGAGATGCCTCCATCATAGTCCTATACAAGAACAAAGGCTCACAAGCAGCCTGTGACAACTACAGAGGCATCTCACTACTCTCCACTGCCGGAAAGATCCTCGCCCGTGTTATACTCAACAGACTCCTGTCATCTGTTTCAGAGCAGAACCTGCCTGAATCACAATGTGGCTTCGGACCAGATCGCAGCACCATTGACATGGTCTTCATGGTGAGGCAAATGCAGGAAAAATGCCTTGAGCAGAACCTGAGTTTCTACATTGTCTTCATAGACCTGACAAAGGTGTTCGACACAGTGAACAGGGACGCATTGTGGGTGATCCTCAGCAAGCTCGGTTGCCCAGCAAAATTCGTCAAACTGATCCAGCTCTTTCATGTCGACATGACAGGGGAAGTCCTATCTGGTGGAGAGACTTCTGATTGCTTCAACATCTCCAATGGCGTGAAACAAGGCTGTGTCCTCGCTCCGGTACTATTCAACCTATTTTTCACCCAAGTATTACGACATGCTGTGACCTGGGCGTCTACATCAAATACCGACTGGATGGCTCACTATTCGACCTTCACCACCTGACTGCAGAAACAAAGACAACAGAGAGACTCATCCTGGAAGCTCTCTTTGCAGATGACTGTGCTCTCATGGCCCACCAAGAAAATCATCTCCAAACCATTGTGGACAGGTTCTCCACTGCAACAAAACTGTTTGGCCTGACTATCAGCCTCAGCAAAACAGAGGTGCTGTTCCAACCTGCACCAGGGAGGCCAACTAACCAGCTGTGCATTACAATCGACGGCACACAGCTTTCTAACGTCAACACTTTCAAGTACCTGGGCAGCACCAATATCGCATATAACGGGTCCCCAGACCACGAGATTAATGCCAGGATCCAAAAGGCCAGCCAGGCACTTGGGTGGCTGCGCTGCAAAGTCCTCCAACACAGAGGTATAAGCACTGCGACGAAGCTCAAAGTGTATAACGCAGTGGTCCTCAGCTCGCTCCTGTACGGTTGCGAGACATGGACACTGTACCGGAAGCACATGAAACAGTTGGAGCAATTCCACCAATGCTCCCTCCAGTCAATCATGAGGATCCGATGGCAGGACCGAATCACCAACCAGGAAGTCCTCGACAGAGCCAACTCCACCAGCATCGAAGTCCTGGTCCTCAAAACCCAGCTACGATGGTCTGGACACGTCATCCGCATGGACCCACAGCGAATACCAAGACAGGTATTCTATGGTGAACTGTCAGCTGGACTCAGGAAACAAGGCCGACCAAAGAAAAGATTCAAGGATCAGCTAAAGTCCAACTTGAAGTGGGCTGGCATTACACCAAAGCAACTAGAACTCGCTGCCTCTGACAGAAGCAGCTGGCGAACCCACATTAACCATGCCGCCACCACCTTTGAAGATGAGCGACATCAACATCTTGCCGCTGCGCTGAATGCCGACACCAGGCCACCACCGCACCTCCCGTAACAACTGGAGTCCCATGCCCCATGTGCCACAAACTCTGCGCCTTAGCCTTTGGACTCCAAAGCCACATGAGGGTACATCAATAGATGATAATGCACAAAGACAATGGTCATTCTCGGTCACCGAGAGACTACCACTACAGTATGATAACCTTAAAAGGAAACTCTGCAAGCTGCTCTGTTTAAGAGGAATTTACCTAAGTAAATTCTCTTTTCACCTTTCCCTAAAGAATAACATAGTACATGAGTAGCAATCCTAGAAGAGTGGGACTGAATAAAAATTCTTATACTCTCCCAAAGGAGAATAAGGAACAAGAAATATGGAATGTATATTTACTTGCTTTTAGCAAAACTTATTTGCAACCATCCCAAATCAATGGTTCATTTTGGAAATTGCTGGAAGCATATTGTTTAGGGAGTCACATGTTTATTATTAACTAAAGTCTTGGTAAGAAACCAGTTAGAAGCTGCTGTGCTTCACTTATCAAGATGTACTTGTTTTATTTAATATAATTATTTTTAATAACCTCTTATGCTTGGAGGCATATGAGTTTTTCAATTCCCAAAAGAATAAAATGATTTAGTGTTGTATCATTTATCTTAGTTTAGGTGGTCTTTATGGGCACTAAGAGAAGAGATTCTGTAATAGTGCATTAGTGGCTCAGTGGATAAAGAGTAAGACCTGAATATGGGAGGTTCTGGGTCAAATATAACCTCAGATAATTCCTGTGTGACCCTGAGCAAGAATCTTAACCCCTATCGCCTAGCCCTTACTGTTCTTCTGTCTTGAAACAGATATTTAGTATCAGGTTAAAAAATATATAATTAATGTAATCATTCACTGTTCTGAAATAATATGGAATGTAGTTGGTATACAATAAATATATTTCCTGTTGTAGTTTTGTCTTAAATGATATATCTTTTCATCCACTAACAAGCATTTAGTAAGCACTTATGTGCTGAACAGTGAGATACAAAGACCAAATAGTCTCTTTCCTCAAAGATCTCCAACTTGAACAGGGGAGACAACCTGTAAATATTTAAGTATGTATATAAATAATATTTGCAAAATGAATCGGGGAAGAGCTGAGATCAGTTTTACTTAGGACTTGTTTTGGTTATTGCATAGTGCCTTATAAATAGCAGGCACTTAAATGCTTATTGATTGATTGACATTTTTACTTGCTAGGACAGCAATAATGATCATGATCGCAGTGGAAATAACACTGGAAAGAAAATCCAAAAGATTTGGGTATTTTGATTCCAGCTCTGACTCTAATTAGCATTGTGATCTTGGGCATGTAATTTCATTTCTTTAGGTCTCAGTTTGCCCATATATAAAATAAGTACAAGACCAGATGATTTCTAATGGTCTTTTTAAAGCCTAAAATGTCTATGATTCTATAATATTAGTATTAAAGATTTAAAGATTCCAGACCAGGAATCTGAAACCTAGGTCTCTTAGTGTCCTACTCAGGAAATTTGAAAGGTTGTTTTGCAGGGTATTAAAATTTCATTGCTTTGTTGTTTATTTTTTTAAAAACCCTTCCCTTCCCTGTTAGAATCAATACTGTAGGGGGCAGCTGGGTGGCTCAGTGGATTGAGAGTCAGGCCTAGAGATGGGAGGTCCTAGGTTCAAATCTGGCCTCAGACACTTCCTGGCTGTGTGACCCTGGGCAAGTCACTTGACCCCCATTGCCTAGCCCTTACCACTCTTCTGCCTTGGAGCCAATACACAGTATTGACTCCAAGACAGAAGGTAAGGGCTTAAAAAAAAAAAGAATCAATACTGTGTCTTGGTTTCAAGGCAGAAGAGTAGTAAAGGCTAGACATGGGGGCCAAGTTACTTGCCTAGGGTCACATAGCTTGGAAGTGTCTGAGGTCATATTTGAACTCAGGACCTCCTATTTCTAGGCTTGACTCTCAATCCACTGAGCCTAGTTGCCCCTAAGATTTAGTTATAAGGTAGATGTTTACAATTTTTTGTTTGATTTTCTCTTGTCTGTAAATATAACTCATGTTATTAATTCCTCTAAACCTAAAAAGATGGATTAATTATTGACTACAGTCAGTCCAAGAATAGGGATGCCATTCCTCCAGCATTACAGATTTATAAGAACTCTTCTGAAAAACCTTGACCTCTCTGTTAGTGAAATCATTTGCTTTCTTTGCTGCTTCTTCTCCTCCTCCCCCTCCCCTCTTCTCCTCCTCCTCCCTCTCCTCCTACTCCCCCTCCCCCTCCTAGTTTTCCTCCTCCCCCTCCCCCCCTTCCTCTTCCTTTTCCCCCTCCTCCTTCTGATGCTCACTAAATAGGAATCTACAGCAAAATAAGGAAATTTTGATCTTAGGCTTCTCATATGTTTGGAAAAAGAACTCAAATTTCAAATGTTGCATTAGCTACAAAATAGGTTCTTTTAAAATTGAACTTTTTTCTTACTCGACTGCTCAGTTTTATATTGCAAATCATAAATTATGGAGTTATTCTTGTTCTTTTTCTTCCTCCCCTATCTCATTTGATCTATCAAGTACTCTGTTGCCTCTTTGAAGGATGTATTAACTATTTTTCTATATCTTGTTTTGCTGAACTTCAAAGACTTGTGAGTTGGAAAGGACTGTAGAGGTCATCTAGCCAGTCTTGTATCTGAATGGTAATTTGCTTCACAAATTTTTATTAGGGCTTATATTAGATACTGTTCACTTTTATCAGTACATCTTGCTTTTTCTTGTTTTTCTAATTAACTAAAATCAAGCATTTGAAAAAACCAGTCATGTAATTGTCTCCTGTAAAGCAGAACTGCATTTTTCTCCATCCTCATACTAATGAATTTATATGTATATATGTGTGTGTGTATAAAATTTCTTCCTATTTACTTTCACTAATTGCTGCCCAAATATAATTAGTTATATTTTTCATAGTTTTCTAACTATCATTTAATTTCAAAACAAACCAAATAACTTTTAAGCTTAAAATGTGTATCCATTTTATCAGTTTTTCAGAAACATTTTATTTCTAATTCTAAAAATATATTCTAAAAATCAAGACACTGTGAAGATCATGATGCCGATATCTTAGATTAGTATAGCTCCCTATAATTATTCTAACCTTTTGGTTCGGCAGTAAATAACCTTTCCTTAAGTATTTCTTTTCTAGATGTATTAAAAAAAAAAACCCAAACCCCTTACCTTCTGTTTTAGAATCAATACTAGGTATTGGTTCCAAGGCAGAAAAACGTTAAGGGTTAGGCACTTGGGGTTAAGTGACTTGCCCAGGGTCATATAGCTAGGAAGTGTCTAAAGTGTAAGGGGTAAATTTAGGGGTTTGGAGTAAATCTAAAATTCACAGAAGCCAGATTAGAACCTAGGACCTCCTGTTTCCAGGCCTAGCTTTCTGTCCATTGAGCCATCTAGCTGTTCCATAAAAATGTATTTTTATGTGCTAAAGGTCAGTACTTAAATCCCCATTAAAAATGTCTTTGTTGGGGGCAGCTGGGTAGCTCAGTGGATTGAGAACCAGGCCTAGAGACGGAAGGTCCTAGGTTCAAATTTGGCCTCAGCCACTTCCTAGCTGTGTGACCCTGGGCAAGTCACTTGACCCCCATTGCCTAGCCCTTACCACTCTTCTGCCTTGGAGCCAATACACAGTATTGATTCCAAGATGGAAGGTAAGGGTTTAAAAAAAATGTCTTTGGAGTTAATTTTATATCATCTTTTATATCCATTGCTGCTTTCTATTTAAAAATTTCTATATAAAGAAACAGCCTTCATCCATTGTAGTTATGTTCAGAGCAAGAGAAGGACTGGTCTTGGGAAGATGATATGTTGCTAACAGAGGACAGACCTACTCAGCTCTTATTTTGATTCCATCTTCACTAATGAAATTGGTATTGAAACTGGAATGCTAACATTGACAAAAAGAAATTGAAACCCAGTATAGAGACAGAAGAACTTAGCTACTTTAAATGAGTTTAAGTCACTAGGGCCAGATGAATTACTAAGGAATGAAAAAAACTTGTAGAAGTGATTGAAGAATGAATAATTTCTTTGAGAAATCATGGATGAAGAAAGATGCAAAAAGACTAGGAGTAGGCAGATGTTATTTTTAGTAGTAAAAATTGAATTTCAGAAGCTAATAAGTAAGCTGGATATCATTCCCCCAAAATTTCCTTGAAAGCAAGGGTCTAAGTCTTAAATTTCTCAGTAGTATTCAGCCAATCTTTGTTATTGAATGCATAGAATAAATGAATGAATTCAGCCTCATGTCGTAGAATTTAATTTGTTAGATTCAGTGATGGCTTTTTTAACCACCAGTCTGTTTTATCCATATTCTGCTCTTTCTTTAACTGGTCTTATAAATATATTTGGAATTTTCTTACTCTCCAAGAATAAATTATTCCTGATTTATAGGATGACTGAATTAGATAAGCAAGAGATTTATTTGGCAAATAAGTTCTTATCATATAAATGGGTTGTAATTATAGAATGATTGGATTTTAATAATTTGAAAATATTGGGTGTTTATTTTTCCCAGGGTAAAGATCTTGCCCTGAATATGTGGAGAAGAGGAGAACTTACTGACTTTTTTTTCTTAACTGTTACCTTGTGTCCTAGAATCAATGCTATGTATCAGTTCCAAGGCAGAAGAGTAGTAGGGACTAGTCAATTGGGTTTAAGTGGCTTGCCCAGGGTCACACAGCTAGGAAGTATTTATGGCCAGATTTAAATCTAAGTCCTCCCAACTCCAGGCCTGTGCTTTTTAGCTGCCCTTTCTTAACTTTTTCCCCCCCAAGAAAATCTCTCAGTTATTTAAGAGTGTACTTCCTATCTTCTCTTGAATATGAAATGATTTTCTCATTTCTGTGCCTTCTCAGAAAATGAAGATCCAGACCACAGAACCAGTGTTATTGCCTCTCCAGTGATGACTGTTTCTGATCAAGACCTTCCATCCTCAACTAGCAGGTAGGAAGAATAGCTCTTTGGGGGAAAAAAAAAGATCTCCAAACTTCTAGAGATCTTTTTTTGTTGGCTTAGGACTCAAAATGAGGAAGGGAGTAGCATTCCATAGGAAAAGACAAATGAAAATAAGAAATATGTACCATTTTGTCCTACTTAGTTCATCTGTCCTAAATTTTGTTTTATAGGTTGTAATATCTATTTTCAAGCCACTAGTTTTCTCATTAGGCTTCCCCCCCCCCCCCCAGAAATCAGATTCAGTGAGATATTTTAAGCATAGTTTCTTGGGCAGATGAGAGGCAGTCTGTTGTAATGGAGAGATAGCACTAGGCTTGGAATCAGTAATATTTTTTGGGTTTGAATGGGTTTGAATCTTATCTTAGATACCTATATTAGTTTTGTGACTGTGGGCAAGTCACCTGACTCTGAGTCTCAGTTTACTTGTCTATAATGTGGGGCAACAGTAATCTATATCACAGGGTTACTGTGAGAATCAAAACATATTAAGTTTATGATCAGTCAACAAGTATTTTTTTATTAAAAATCTTATTTTTAATAAAACCTTACCCTTTTGTCTTAGAATTAATACTAAGTATCAATTCCATGGCAGACCAGCGGTAAAATCTAGGCAATTGGGATTAAATGATTTGCCCAGAGTCACACAGTTAGGAAGTATCTGGGACCACATTTGAACCTAGGGCTCCCCCAATCTCCAGGCCTAGCTCTCTATTCACTGAGACACCTCGCTACCCCCAACAAGTATTTTTTAAATGTTTACTGTGTTCCTGACATTGCTAGGTGCAAAGGTGAACAAAACAGACCCTTCCCTCACGGAGCTTACGTTCTACAAGGGGAAATGACACATAGCATTTATGTTACTACAAGATATATGCACAGTAAACATAAGGGTAATTGGGGGTTGAAAGGGTGGCTTGTGCTGTGGCTGGTACAGGCACGGAGCAAAACGGTACTGAAGAAATACAACTCAGCATGCAAATGCACAAAACAAAAGGAGGAAGCAGTCTGAGCAGTCTGTTGGTGGAGGCAGCTGCTGCCCCTTAGTCAAGCAGCAGTGCCTATTTATTAGAAAGTCAGTGTACATAGCTATGTAATAGACTTGGGGAAATGGTGAATTTAAAAAGGCAGGTGGTTATTTCAAAAGGATTCTCAAGATAATAAGGAGTGCCTAGATTATGCAAGGACTTGCTGAATCTTTCTTTCATGTCTAAGAATGTTTATAAGAATCATTAATTTAGAAATGGAACATTAATTCAAGAATGGCTTCTTGGAGTCATTATAACAAGAGAGTGCTTTGGCAAGAACATCTTGTTTTATCTTGGATCAATGCTTTGGCATTGATCTCAGGGTGATGGCTTCAGGTTTATTCATGTATATGATTTCCATTAGAGTCACCCACAGGTTTGCCATAACTAATTAGGGAAGGCTGTTGACCAGGAAAGACCCTATGGTCAGTTATTGTTATTTTCAGAGTAAAGGCCTCAAAAATATATTTACATAATTTTTTTGGGATTTTCTCTTTTTGAATTGGCAGTCTGTATGCTGACACAGGCATCTTTTTTAGGGGATCTTCAGATTTTGAAAATGTTATTAATCTTTTAAGATAGGTGTTTCTCAATTTGTTTCTTCTCTGTTCCTTCTTAATCACGAGTCCTGATTTAGATCTCCTACATCACAGGTATATGGTAGGGAGGATATGTGTAGAGAGTCTGACAATATATGAGAACTCTTAGTAACCTTCGCTGTTTTGCTAAAAGCCCATGGACTGCAGGTTAGAGAACAGTTGTCTCTATAGCCAAGCTTCCTAGTTCACAATACTGGTATTATCTTATCTCCATAACTCTGTAATTTAGTATAATACAAAGTTTATATTATCTCTACTTCATTGATGTCATCACTGAGGTTTTAGAGGCAAGTGACTTGCCCAGAATGACACAGCTAGTATATAGAAGAGCAGCAACTTAAAGCCCCATTTTCTGAATTCAAGTCTAGTTGTTTTTTTTTTCACACAGCCAAATCATCTAAGTGGGTTGTGACATCCCCCCCACCTTATATGTATGTTTCTTTTCATCAGTCTTGTAATATATGACCAGAAGGAGGTCACACACTCACACACTGGGGAACTGGAGAGTGAGGGTGAGAGAACTGAAGAAATGGAGGGAGGGAAGAGATTGATCCTCCCCTTTCTTCCCCTTGGGGAAGATAGCACTATTTGTCTTCCTGAGGGACAGAATATATCTCCTCAGAGATTGGGTTTGGGAGGTGGAGGTTAAGGACTGGAAGAGAAGGTTTTAGAGAAATGACCTCCCTTCTTGATCTTAGCTGTTGCTGAGAGACAGGGTAAACTTCCTGCCTCTGGATCCTCTCAATATCCCAACTGCCTCTTTCCCTTTGAGACCTAGTTCCCTCCTTAGCCCTGGTCTTGAACTATTCTCCCTTTTGGGGAACAGTTTAATTCCCACCCCCAAATCTTTAGTCTCCTTCTTTGATATCAGAAAGCAGGCAGACCTGATCTAAAGGGTAACACTTTATTCTTGAGGACACACAGGGAAGGGAGGATGATGGTGTTTGGTTGAGGAAAGTGGGAGATAAGAATCTCTATAGATTAGCAACTGACCTCTCTCCCAAATCCTGAGGGGTTCAGGCTGTCGGCCTGACCCTCCTTTAGTTAGTTGTTGGGTTTGTCCTTCCTCCTAAACTAATCTGATTATGAGTTGAAGTTCAGGACAGTTTGGGGAAAGAAATCTTCTCAGTAGACGACTTTCTCTAACATCCCAATCTACTTTGTCTTCAGTTGTAACCAGAGGGATTTAGGAGTTCACTGGAAGGTAGTCAATGTCCAGAGGGATTCTCCATCTCAGAGGTCCTCCTCTCAGACCCTCCATTCCAGGAGAGAGCTGATCAGAAGTGAGCTGACAGTTTTGAATCCTCTAAACTTCTCTGTTCCTTCCTGGAATCTTGAGCCTTCCTTGCCCTTCCCCCACTTGGTCTGTTCCTTTGCCTTGCTGGATCTGATTTTTCCTCCTTTTGCAGCTTCTCTCTTATAGTCTGTAATGGAAAAGATCTTTCTTTCCCAGAATTCAAAATGATGGTAACACAGAGAAGGCAAAAAGACCTGAATTCAAATCCAGCCCCTTACTGTTGTGGGGACCTGGCAAATCACTTAGCCTCTAATGAAGATAATACTAGCACTTATTTTCCAGAGTTGTGAGGATGAAAGAAGATAATATTTGCAAGTGCATTGAAAAATCTTAAAGACTATATAAAAGTTGTTATTCTAAGAGTTTTTTTCTAATGCTTAGGTTTTAGATTATTACCTATAACAAACACTTTAAAAGAAACAGACTCCTAAAGACTTTTGGGAATTTTAATAAATTCTTTATTTTTTAGTGTCTTAGAGTGTACAAAAATCTTTCTTAACACAGCCCAGTAAAGTACATAGTATAAGATTGATCTGTAATTTATAGTGCTCTTTCTACTACCCTACTTACAGAGTGGGAACAGTTTTCAATTTGCTTAATTCTTTTTCCTGATTCCTTACTCTTCTTCTTCCCAGTTCATAGAGTAATAGAATTCAGAGTTGGAAGATTATTTAATATAATTTCTTCATTTTATGTGTTTTCAACACATGTTGGTTTGAAGGAAGAACTATCACAAAATGACTTTTTTTCTTTTAATATTAAATACATTTATCTTAGAAGAGAAAAAATAGCAATGATAGGCAAGAAAACAGATTTGTTTTTAAAATACAGCACATAGTAAAGCCTTAAGTCTAGTAATTATTTTATGTCTGCCCAAAATAATAGTTTTAAAAATTCCATTGCCATCTCTAGTGAGACAAACTGAATGCTTCTCTCTTCCTAACACCAAAAACTTTTTTTTTTTTGGTATCACCTTTTCCAGTTCAGTGTAGAGTGGAGGACTTGAAATGGGTATTTTCTCTAAAATATGCTTTGAGTAATTTGCAATTTAATTTACTTCCAAATACCACCTCTCCAAGTTCTTCAGAGAATAAAAGGCTATCATAAATAGTAATTAAATGCAACTATTTCTTGTGGCATATAATAGATGCTTTATGAAAAAGAAAGTGCTGAAGGCAAAGAAATGCTACATTTTTGGAACAGTATGCAGTATGAGTTTTCAGGCAAATGATCTAAAATATGAATTGTCCTCATTAATTAGGAACTGAAGATGTTTAACCTGGAGAAGAGACAATTTAGAGAGCAGGAGTGGGAGAAGTTCAGATAGCTTTCTTTGGCACTGGAAGGGCTTCCCAGAAACAATGGGTAGTCAGATTCAGGTTTGATGTAAGATAAAAACATCTAATCTAATAGTAAATATCTAATCTAATAGTTAGATATATCCAGAAGTTGTATGGGTTCTGTTAGGAGGTTTTTCCTCACAATGGCATTAAAAAACAAACAAACAAATAAAACAAAACCAGGTGACCATGAATTGTGAATATGCTGTAGAGGGATTCTTCTTCAGGTATGTGTTGGGTCAGATGGCCTCTGAGATCCCTTCCAAGCCTAGGTTTCTATGGTTGATAGATCATAATTATTATTTTTCTTAAATAAAAATTAATATTTTAATTTAAACTAAAAAATTTAAATCCTAAAGAGGAAAAAATTTACCATAAGATTCAGTTTCATGTGTTATGTTAAAGAAGGAACAATACAGTAACCCAATAGATCACGCCTATTAATTTTTTTAATGTTGTAAATCCTCAGTAATGCTCATAACCAGCTGAAGAAATGGTAGTGAGGGCATATTGTAATAAGTGCTGGACATGTTCTTAAGGAGCCAGTTTACAAATGTTAACACTTCCATTTGCAACTTGGGTGACCTTGAGTGAGTTACTTGACTTCTCTGGGTCTCAGTTTCCTAATCCATGAAAGAAGAGGATTGAACTAGATGATCTCTGAAGTCCTTTCCAGCACTAAGTTTATGAACCCATGATGACGATTTAGGTCTGTGGTTCTCATAAGTTTCTCATCTACAAACTAACTAATTTTCTTTGAGATAGATTGAAATTCTTCTCTACTGCCTTATAGTTTCATGGATATGACCTTGGCAAGCAAGTTCCTAGAGGTTATGCCAATGACAGGCAAACATTGGCAAATCCTACCAGTTGGAAAAGCCTACAAGTAAGGACTAGTGATAGTGGTGCGCAGAGATGTGTACATCATTCAGTTCACCAGATTGGTCTCAAGGTGATGAATTTTTTCAGCCATAGCAGCTCTTAAGGAGAGTCTACCAAGTAGTCTAGGGGCTGTGACTACATCAATGGAGGGAATATCCACAACAGTAAAATCACAGATCCTGGAAATATTTAAAAACAAAAAATTGAAGTGACTTAGAGACTGCAAATTAATTTCCCTTTTCTAAGTATTTAAGGGAATAGTAATCAACTGAGTGACTTACCCTGCTTTGATTTTGTAATAAACTGACCCCAAAATGTAGTTATTTCCCAAAAATTACTTGAGGCATCAATATGTTTTCTGCAGTCATTTGATTTTTTATGGTAAAAGGAAATGATAAAAGACTTTGCCCTTGGAGTACAAGTAGTTTTCTTTGTTAATTGATTTAAGTAACCTTTGTCTTAGCAATGACTATTTTAAGTTAGGTACCTTCTTTTTTACTTTATCCCTGTCATTTATGTGAAGCAGACTAACTGCAAGATTTTGACTCTCCTTATCATCTGTAGAGATTTGCATGGATGATAGGAGACAGGTACTTGTTCTCTTCAGTCTCTGAGTCCTGGTATTCAAAACTTTCAGATCAGCTAAATTTTAGTGATTGGTCAACTAAAGTGTTGGAAACTTAAGGACACTAGGCAGCAGAATTAAGTGTTGAGAGATTATCCTTTGATTGCTGACTTTTTCAAAAGTTGCTGTAAAGTGAATATGTTTCTTAAGAGAGCCCTTGAATTCATGTGTTGTCTTCTTCTGAGAGGCCACAGATTGTATCGTCTGTGACTGAGGATATAGCAGAAAATCCTGGAAAAGGTGATGGTGCTTTGGAGGAGCAGGCATTGGTGGGTCAGAAAACACTGTCAGGAGACCAACTTATTAAAGAGGTAAGGAGCACTCACTCTCATATCTTAAAGGGGGAATTTCTGATACTATAGTCTAGGAATTATTATCCTAAGTTTTGTCTGGCTTTATAATTTTGAAAATTGAAGGGAGAAACAGCAGTCATGTATTAGGAAGGACCCTAACTTTTCATGTTTATGCTTCTAGCTCATCTCACAGAATTCCATCTTTCTTGTGTTCCAATACATTAAATGCTTCAATAATGAATAATGAATGAATTGAATAAAATCGTGATACTGTGTTCCCTCAATATCAGATGAATGAAAATGATATAATTATAGAATCATAGTCCTTTCGAGTGAAAAGAACTTTAGAAATCATTTTGTTCCAACCCCTTCATTTTATGAATGAGGAAACTAAGACTCAGAGATGCCAAGTGACTTTATAGTTACGTAGGTGATAAATAATAGAGCCAACAACCAAAATCAATTCTTCTGACTCCAAATCCTGTGTTCTTTCTACTCTACCGTAATAACATCCTTATCATTGGCTTGTGTTTTCTTTCTCTCTCCCCTCCCTTAAAAAAAAAAAGTAAATCTGCTTAAAATTTTTGGTTAAGGTTTCAGAGGAATGATATCAGTAGTGGAATTCCTCATTCCATTAGGAATAGAGGAAGTATTAAAAATGACAAGTGAAAAAATATTTCTTTGGGAAAAGAGAAGGCTCATTTTGAACACCACATCAAGGGATCTGGCCTATACATACACATAGGGGACAGCTGGAGTGTTTATCACTGGAAACATACTCCTGTGAGAAAATTGGAGAAAAGGATTACAAACTGATCTGTTTCCGCATATTCACAATTGTATTATGTCTAAATGAAAGGACCACTGGAGCCTCTAAGGCTCTTTCCAGTTTCTTTGTGATGTATTGTCTTTTTGCCAGTAAATATAGTATTTCTATTAAGGTAGCTACTACTGAGAGAAAAAGCCAGGGAATAATAATATACTTCTCTCCTCATGCAGAGAAAGAACAGTAATCTGAAAGAACATCCTAGATTAGATTTTGGATCAGTAACTTAAAGAGGGCTTCCAGTGTAAGAAGACAAAACTAATCAAGACTACATTTGTATTGTGTATTATAGGTCAGGGTTCTTTCTGCCAGTAAAAACAGCATTTAAATATAAAACCAGCCCCCCCCCCTTCTTGGTGTCAGTGATTAGATTATAATTATTTGTAGAGCAGTATTAGGACTGAATAAAATAGAGAATGAAGGAGTTTCTACCTCAGGGTGCTGACAAGGTAAACAGACAACATAATTCAAACATGGAACCTCAGAGCCAGGTGGTACAGGGAAGAGAGTATTTGTTTTGCATATTTGTACATTGCTTTTGTGAAGTATTGACAGTTACCTGGAAGGTGGGAGGTGAACAGGGAAAGTAGGAGGGGAATTCATGGCACAGTGGGAGGGAGAGTTAAGTCCCAGGTGGCATAAGAACAGATGAAAATAGTTAGGGAGGTGCCTCTGCAAGAGAAGTGAAAAATTAGAGTAGGTTGCAGATATTTAATGCAAAAAAAATTAATATGATCACAGTTGTGGGCAAAGATTTTTAGAAAGCTTAAAGTTGGGCAAGTCATGAAAGGTTGATGAAGGAGTAAGGCGAAATCTTTGAAATAAGAGTATAACAACTAGGAAATAGGAGGGCACCAGGAGAAATTTAGAGAAGCCTGGTCATTGAGGGAAGAGAAGCAAGGCTAAATTGGATAGTAGGTCCCAAAGTAGGACCAGAGGGGAGATATTTTCATTATTGATGCAAGTAGCAGAGTGAAGTTATTGTTTAGCCAGAAGCTTCTTGAATTATTCAGAGTAAAAAATGCTTAATAAGGACCTTTGGAGCACAACCTTTAACCAGGAATCTGTTGTTCAGATGACCAAGTACCCAGTGCCGAAAGGATCGGGAGATGTGGTTATGATCCAGTCAGACACAGGAGACCCAGGCACCGTGGATGCCCTTTCAACTGAGTTGGAATCTGCAGATCTTCTCGGAGAACAGAGAAAAGGTGAGATCTTGGGAGAAGTGATTTGTCTTTGCATGGACTCTTTAAAAAAGAGAGAGAGATGACAAGGCCAAAGAAATAGATAGGAAAGTGCTTTTCTACCACAGTGCTGGCATAAATAAAGTGCCAGGTCTGTGTAGCTTTGCTTGAGAGCTCCACCCATGATGAGCTTTATGTTTCTTTCAGTCTCAACACCTCCTCTGTCTCCTCCATCTATATGGACCTTTGCCAAGATGAAGGAATTCAAAACCAAGATGAGCAAGGTGAAGAATTCTCGGCTAGTGGTGAAGCGGGGTGAGGTAGTAACAGTACGTGTACCCACCCACCCTGATGGGAAGCGTCTCTTTTGGGAATTTGCTACTGATAATTATGACATTGGCTTTGGTGTCTATTTTGACTGGACCCCTGTAACCAGCACTGCTGTCACTGTGCACGTCAGTGAGTCGAGCGATGAGGATGAGGATGATGAAGAGGACGGGGAGGGAGGGATTGAAGGCAAGTATGACACCAGCCTTGTTTGTAGTTTCTCCTACATGTTTTTCATTCTGCACTATATAGCAGGTCCTTCTTATTCTAAGATGGCTATGTTGTGCTTCTGCTTTATTCCCCACAGCCCAGGCATAGACTCTTTTTGGGTCTTGTGAACTGAAAGTTTAAGGCAGTTTCTGAGAGAACACTCAAGCAGAGTTAATGTTAGTGATTCATTTAGGGACATTGTTCCCTCCAAATTAGTACTGAGCCAGTCCCAAGGACAATGCTAATTGAAGAAAGAAGGCAAAGGTGCAAACATTTGGCCTGTAACACTCTTGAATGTGACCAGAACAAGATCATAATGGAACTGAGAAATGTCTACCAAAACAAATCAAAATACACACCAACATAAGTAATGTTAATATGTGGTTCTCTTAGCTTGTGGCCCTCAGTAATCCTTATTTACATTTTAGATGCTCTCCATTTATATTTTAGTTTGATTCTACTGTTCTGTGGAATTCCATGGCCAAAGGATGTTTATTCGAAAGCCGTGGACTAATTCCAAATTGTGTGATTATATTCTGTTGGCCTACATTTCTCTGATGCCTGGATTATTTCACTCCCTTCTTTGGAAGATAAACAGCTTTTGCTATTCTCCATTCCAGTTGTTGTATCATTGGTGGCTTGATGGATCCCTTTTATTCATGTTTTCCCAGGTATTCTTCCCCAAGACCATTTGCCCCTTATTCTTTCTCTTTTCCAATAGTGTAGTCCAATCAGTTAGTCAACAAGGGTCTATTAAATGCCCATTCTATTTCAGATACCATATTATTTGCTTGGAATACAAGTACAAAGAATGAAACAATCCCTGCTTGCAAAGAACTTAACTTTTAAAGAAGGAGACATTGAGGAAATATATAACTATATTCAGCAAAAATATAAAGTGAATAAACAAATATTTTCAGAATTATCAAATATAGTTTCATGAGGGGTAGCTAGGTGGTTCAGTGGATAGAGAGCCAAACCTGTAGATGGAAGGTTCTGGGTTTCAGTCTGGCCTCAGATACTTCCTAGTTTTGTGACCCTGGGCAAGTCACTTAACTCCAGTTGCTCTTACAGCTCTTCTGTCTTGGAACTAATACTTGAATCAATTCTAAGATAGAAGGTAAGGGTTAAAAAAAAAGAGCCTTCATGAAGATGATGCTGGAGCTACATCTTAAAGGAAATGAAGGACTTTATCAGGCAGAAGTTAGGAGGGTGTGCATGTGTGAAGGGGAGCAAGCACTAAGAGGATAAGAGTTGGAATGTCGTGTGTGTGTGTGTGTGTGTGTGTGTGTGTGTGTGTGTGTGTGTGTGTGTGTGTGTGTGTAAGGAACAGAGAAAAAGCTAATTTGGCTATATTGCAGAGTGTGGGAGGAGATTTAATAATCTAGTGAGCCTGGAAAGCTAGACTGAAGCCTGTTTGTGTCAGGATTTAAAGCTAAACAAAAGAGTTTCTATTTGGTCCTAGTGGTAACAGGAAACTCCTGGAGTTGATTGACTGGGGAGTCATACAGACTACATTTAAGATCTACCTCAAAGAATATTAGTTTGGTTATAACATTTAAGAAAGGGGGCAGCTCAATGGAGAGCCAGGCCTAGAGATGGGAGGTCCTGTGTTCAAATTTGGCCTCAGGTACTTCCTGTGAGACCTTGGACAAGTCACTTCACTTCCATTGCCTTGCCCCCACTACTCTTCTGACTTGGAACCAATTCACAGTGTTGATTCTAAGATAGAAGGTAGGGATTTAAAATAAAAAAGAAAGGAGTGGTGTGAAGTCTAAGGCAGAGCAGTCATTTTGGAGATGCCTATAATTATTTAGGGGAGAGGTGATCTCAGAGGCCTGAACTAAAGTGATAGCTATTGAATATAGTCAGGTGTGAGAGATGTTATAAAGATAAAAATGGAAATACTTGGCATATGCTTCAGTTTGTGAGGTAAGAGATAGTAAGAGAGTGGTATAATGCCAAGGCTATGAACTTGGGAGACTGGAAGGATGGTGATATATTGACAAAAGTAGGAATTCTTGGAAAAGGGGAGGGTTTAGGTGGAAAGATAATGATTTTGGACATGTTGAGTTTAAGTTGTCTCTTGGACATTCAGTTTGAAATATCCAGTAGGTTACTGATGATGCAGGACTGAAGCTCCGAGATTTGGGCTGGCTCTATGATAGCTCAACCCATGGGATTTGATGAGCTTACCTAGAGAGAATGTATATAGAGAGAAGAGAACGCAGGACAGAACCTTGGAAAACACTCACATTTAGGAGCTATGTCATGGATGATGATCTAACAAAGGAGACTGAGAAAGCGTAGTCAGACGGATAGGAGATAAACCAGGAGGAAGAAATGTCACAAAAACCCAAGGAGGAGAGAGCATCCAAGGAGAGGGTGATTGTGTCACATGCAGTATTTAGGTTGGGAAGGATTAGAACTTAAAAAAGACCATCAGATTTAGCAATTAATAGATCATGGGGCTAAGGGGGCCTGGGTGTTTCAGTGGACTGAGAACCAGGTTTGGAGATGAGAGGTCCTGGGGTCAACCCTGGCTTCAGCTGTGTGGCTCTGGACAAGCTGCTTAACCCCCATTGCCTAGCCCTTGTCGCTCTTCTGCCTTGGATCCTATACACAGCATTGATTCTAAGGCAGAAGGTAAGGGCTTGTTTTTTAAACAAAAAACAAACAGAAAAAGATTATTTACTTTAGGGAAAGTAGCTTCAGTTCCGTTAATATAGTGAGAATCCAGATTGCAAGTGTCTGAAGAATGTGTGAAAGGAGAGGCAGCAAGTAGAGAGAGCTTTTTCATGGAGTTTATCTGAAAATAGAGGAGAGATATAGGATGAAGACTTGAGGCAATGGCATGGTCTAGTGAAGGTTATTTAAGGATGGGGGAGCCTTGGGCATGTTTGAAAGAAGTAGGAATAGATATGGAAAGACTGAAATTTTAAGAAGAGCAGGGAATGGCTGGTGATACAATGTGCTAGAGAAGATGGGAGGAGATGGGATTTTGCACATTTTACAAGTATTGACCTTGATAGGAGGAAGGCCACCCCTTTGTCATTTACTGGGTAACATGAAAGAGCAATAAATGATGTTGAGGGTTCTGAGATTAAGATAATGGAAGAGGGAAATTTTGTGTGAAAAGAAGGTGCTCATGTTGAATGATCAGTTTTTCTCAGTGAAGTAAGAGGCAAGGTCCTCAACTGGGAAGGAGAGACAATTTAAAATAGCCTCTGAAGGGAATGAGATAGAAATTCAGTTGGAGGGGAATAAATGGACTGCCTTGTTGCAGTGAGGGTCCAGTGAGGTTCGATAACAAATTTTTTATGTACCCAGTCAGCAGGATTGTGGAACTTCCTCCAGCTGCTTATAATAGCTCTTGAGAAGGAGTAGAGGTTTTTCCGTGGTGGAAGTAATCTAAGACATGATATATGGCAAGAGAAAAGTGATACTAGAAGAAGGGGCAAAAAATTTAAGAACAAGATAGTATAGAGTTGAAATGGCTAACTATTGAGTTGAGATTGGAGAGGAAAAGCAGAGAAGTTAGAGCAGGTCTGAGAAAATATTGTGGAATAGAGAAGTTGGAGGTCTAGAGGGCAAAAAATAGGTAAAGAAGAGGATAAACCATAGGGCACAGTGGAATGACAGGTAATGAAAATAAGAATGTATATTTATGGGTAATTGTGAGACCATTTCCTATGTGTGGCTGAGGTGGAGTGAAGTGACTTGAATTTAAGGACAAGTAATTAAGGGAATTAAGAAGTTTGAGGAAGGACAATTCTAAATTTATATTAAAGCTATGGAATTTCAGATTTAAATAAGGAGGGGCTCAGTATACTATAGCTACCATAATTCAAATTGGGTGGAAGTTTTAGATTGAATGAATCACAAAAGAGAAGATTGTTTAGTGAAAGGAGGATAAAAAGAGAGTCTGGAAATGACTGTGAAAAGCAATGAATATTACAGTTCCTCCACTAAAGTCATCATGTTGAGGGGTGTGAAAGAAAATATATCTAGTGCCAAAGAAGAAAGCAAGGGGAACAAAAGATGCAGTGTCATTAGAGGGGAACTGGGGCCAATAGATGAGAAAAGATAAGAGAGAGGGAAAGAGGAAGTTCAGGATAAAAGTGAGTTTGTTCACTAAGAGACAGTAATTCCTCTTGGCACAGTAGGAGGCGTAGACAGGGTTGAAGTGGAAAATGGGTGGAATAGAGTTGAAGGGGATAAAGAAGGGGAGGAGGTAAGAGGAATCAGGAAGCTAGGGACAGTTCTTCCTTAATAACTTATGATCGATAAATGCAGGGATAGGGACAGAAACAGATGAAGGCATAGGGATAATAATGGATGATAGAAGAGTAGAGAAATTCAGTCTCTAAGGGCATTGCACAGTCAGTTGGGCCAGGCTTGGATCTGCTCCATCTGTGTTGCTGGTGAAGTAGGGCCAATTGGTGGGAAGCAGTGGACATTGTCTCCCTAGCCAACAGAAGCCATTGGTCATCAGTCTGGCCTGAGTGGGTCCCAACTTGCTAGGTGCAGGTTTTCTTACTCCTTCTCCGAGGTGGTTGGTGGTGGCCTTCCTGCCAGCAGAAAACTTTGGACAGTGCTGGTCCTATCCATATGATCATCTATGGTGAAAACTAGCTAGGGGAAACCCTTTTTCCCTAATCCTTTTGACACTGGCCCCACCCTAGTCTTTTGTGTTTGGGAATTCTCCTGTTGGCTAAGCCCCATACCATTCTTTAAACTGAAGTTACATGGGCTGATATCACTAATATAGATGGAGATGGAACATGGCTATATCCAATCTAGCAAACAGCACCAGAAAAATAGTTTGGTGCCAAAACATTCAGCCTTCTAAATTAACAGGTACTCCATCCAAACAAACCACTTGTTTTCTCTCATGGTGTTCTAAGTGGTATTATGGAAAGGGTCTTGGACTGAGTTTTATAACTGGGGCTCTGATCTTAACTCTTCTGCTGGCCAGAAATGTGACCTCAAAGTAAATGGTTTTATCTCTCAGTTTTTTCATCTTTGCCCTGAGGTAGTTAGATTGGATGATGTCTAAAATCCCCATTTCAGCTTATGTGATTCATACTGGGTGGTCACCCATTGCCATTTTTGTATTCAGAAGAACCTGAAGTTGAAGAGTTGTCTAATACCTTATTTATTTAGAGCCAACCCAGGTAGGATGGGAAATTTAGGTGGTAGTTGCAGTGTGATAATTTGGGTAGAAGCCAAGCCAATTCTACTCATGATATATGTGGAATTCCTTCACTTTTCAACATCTCCTTAAAACCTTTCCCCTCACACTTTCTTTGTTGTTGATGTTTTCAAACCCTTACCTTCTGTTTTAGAATTAATACTGTATATTGGTATAAGAAAGAAGAGTGTAAGGGCTAGGCAAGGGGGTTAAGTAACTTGCCCAGGGTCACACAGCTAGGAATTGGCTGAGGCCAGCTTTCTTCATGCTTTCTTTAAAGAAACCATAGGTAAGATTTTTCTTTTCTGTTGAATCTATGACTGCTGGGAAATCTATAGATGTCCCTCAATAGTAGAGAACCACATCTTTTCATATATTACTGTGTTTTAATAGGGAAATTTGAAGTTTTATGGTCAGTTTAAATTGTGTTGGGTTTTTTTTTCCCTTAAGAGCCAACCCTGTACCTGTCCAGTGCAAAAGAAGCCAATTTTTTTTTTTTTTTGCTAAATGTTACAGTGCATTATCCCTGTAATCCTGGTCTCTCTCTCTATATATATATTCTGAGGACTATGATGGAACTTGAAATGTTAAATTAGTCTATCCCCTTACCTATCTAGACAGGACTTGGCCTATGACTTTCCTTTCTGCTTGTCCATCGAGCTGATGCCAAACCTTTCTGCCACTTTCTTCATGTAGGACTCGTCCCAATTGGAGATGTAGAGATGGGCTCCAAGAGCTCTCTTCGGAATCGCTATGGGGAGATCATGCCAGTTTATCGGAGAGATAGCCACCGAGATGTACAGGCTGGTTGTCATGACTACCCTGGAGAAGGCATCTACTTGCTTAAATTTGATAATTCCTACTCACTCCTACGCAACAAGACTCTCTACTACCATGTATATTACACCAGCTGAAGGGCTGATGCTGCAGGTCTGGTTGGCAAAGGGGGATTTTTTTTCCTGCCACCTTTTGCTTTCTATGGCCAACCTGCTTAAATGCTGAATGTGAGGCTTCTGAAGTTTGCACTTGCCTGGCATGCCTGCCTGTTGACCTAAGAATAGCTTCTTCCCTTTCTACCATTTCTACAGGTTATACTTGGACAGTTTCTCTCAATTCAGGGATAACAAACACTCTGTGAAGGCATCAGGCAAGAACGTAGAAGGGAGTGGGATGAGAGCTTTTTGTTTGTCTTTTTTTGCTCTGTATGAGATATGCCACTGAGCTGGAGGTGGCTGTCTTCTCCCTTCCTCTTTCCAAACCCTTATGCTACTTTTAGGACTTGATGGCCACCTTGGTTTTATAAATTTATGACATGGGCCTCTGCCTTTTCACCTTTGGTTTCCCAAATCCCTAAGGAAGGCAAAAGCATGTGTTTATAAAAGAAATTGAGATGCTCGAGAGAAAAAATTCTTCTGCCCAGCCTTTTGTCACTGCCATGTGTTTCCTAGTCTGTTCCTTACTGTTAGCTAGAACTGGCTCTTCTGTTTGAAGAGGCCTTACTGCCCTTTGAGGACTATGCCTTGTTTCACTGGGGTAAATCCTCAGCTGCTAAGTACTTGCCACCAATGCAAAGATTTTTTTAATGTAATCACTAAGATCCAGTGTATTTTATAGTTTCCTGAGAAGAGAAGATTCCCTACCACTTTCTTCTACCAATAAGCAGTCACCCTAACCCAGGGCCACTGCAGTGGAAAGAGAAAAGTGATTATGTATGGTAAGAAGTGGAAATTGGGTACCAAATGGCTCTTTTACCATCCTAGAACATACTTTCCTGACACGGAAGTGTGGCAAATATCTTCAAATGAAGAATGTAGTCTGGTTATCTAAACAATACAAGTTTTTTTTCTTTGTTACTAGAATTTGAATATTATTAGAGAAGACTCATGTCCTGTTTACGGGTTTCTGAATTTGCTGCTTACCATCTTTGATCCCCTTAAATCTTTTAGTGAAAGGTGATAATGGAGCTCCATGGTTGCTGCTCATTTTGTTACTTGTTCATTTCCCTGCCAAATCCTGTTTCCTTGGTGATAGTCCTTCCCCCCCCCCCCCAAACACAATTAACCTTAAATCCTAGGAGTGCCACAGGGTATCAGGTGGTGCTTTCAGCTGTTGCCAGAGCAACTTGGTACTTAGGCAGAGAAGGGATAGAAGAGCTGTGATTTATCTGTTGCCTTGACCTCCTTTTTTCTCATTCCTTTTGTCAATTCCGTTAGTGTTTTAGGATTGTAAGGACTAAAAAAATTTATTTATTAAGTTATTTTTTTAATGCATTTCAGCTCACCTTTGAAACAGTTCTCATCTGTTATTCTGAAGGCTTGCCTTTTGTTCTGAGCCATTTAGACAGCCTTTTCCATAGAATTAAAAGTTATTATATTGTAAGTAGTCTTGCCTGTGAGGTCAGTGTTCTTTCAGAGAGAGATAAACATTCTCTCTATATATATAGAATATAGGTAGTACCCTTCTTCCTTCAAGGAGAGCTCAGCCTTTGAAAGGGTGTGTCTTTTTGTAAGGAATTGAATATGCCAAAAGTGACAGTTTCATTGTGTCCAGGATTGCACACTTTCAGGGATTAGGATGGTCCTTCAGCATGCTCTCCTTTTGCTTCTTTTCCTTAGTTTCTTATGTAGTCTGTGTGTCTGACTCATCAAAAATCAATCTTTCCTACTAGAAAAGTAACCCAAAGTATATACTCTTCTCATGGTGGGTTAGTAGCATCAACATTGTAGATGAAGGACACAATGACATCATGTGCCTTTGGTTTCTGCTGAGAACAAACTTCACTGATGATTTCATGTGTGGTAGAAGGCCATAGCATTATTTTCTTTAAAGCTACATCATGCCCACTTTTTGGTATATCAATGACTGCTTTTTGCAGAGAGCTAAACTCATGTAAGTTTGTCTCAAAATGGATGACTACCCTTCCCTGGTAGAGAAAGGCACTCAGTCATGGGCATACCAGTCAGATCATCTTACTCTTGACTGAACTAGATTTATATGCTCTAGTCATTCAGAGCTCATCTTCTCAGACTTAGTGAATCCTGAATGGCTTCCCATTTGGCTGAAGTCTTATTTGCTTTATTTGTTTATCATTTTCATGGTGGCTTATTTTCTTCTAACAGTGAACTTTGGAGAGCAGCCTCCTTAGCTTACACTATTACATATTTCTGTGCTAAGAAGAACTCTGCCCTTCATTCTCTTTGGATGTCCAGATCTGTTGGGTTAGGGATGTCTAGAGGGCATTTTGTTCCAATAATGTGTTTCTTCCTGTCATGCCCACTGTTAGAATGTCCTTGTCATACCTCATTCCATACTGGTGGTATACTAAACAACCCAACTTATATTTTCACTTTAGCCCAAAATAACTTAAGATGAAATATTTTTACTTTCTACTACAAAAATTCTTGTGTCATATTTCTAAACTATAGATCATTAGAGCCTGAGGAAAAGGTGTTGCTCAGTTTCTAGCATCCTAAACAACTTCTAACAGCCACCCTTACCCTATTCGAACTCATTGAACCAAAATACAAAAAAAATTATTTTTCTTTTTTATCTCCTTCAACTCTCTCCACAAATTAAATTAAAATTGTGTATCAAAGCATCTAAAATATAGGAAGGGCTTCAGAGGAGCCAATTTGTAGCTGGCCAAGAATCCTCTCTTCAGTATCATTGATAAGGAATCACAAAATATCTGATATGTAATGGAAGGAGGGGAGAACCCACTTTCTCCCAAGGCAAACTTAATACTTTTGGAATTCTGCCATTTAGTCTTTTCAGTTGTATCCAACTCCTCGTGACCCCATTTGGGTTTTCTTGGCAGAGATACTGGAATGTTTTGCCTTTCTCTTCCCCAGCTCATTTTACAGATGAGGAAACTGAGGCAAACAGAGTTAAGGGAGTTCCCAGGGTCACATGGCTTTTAAGTGTCTGAGGCTGGATTTGAACTCAGGTCTTCCTGACTCCAGGCCTGGCACTCTATCCTCCAAACCCTCTAGGTGCCCTTTTGGCTAGATTGCTCTAATTGTGAGGAAGTTGTTTTCTTTATCCAAGTCTGAATATTTCCCTCTTCTTCCCTGTCTGCTTGTCTCCTACTACTGCTTTTTCTGCCTTCTTCATATGATAGCTCTTCAAATATTGGAAAACAACGATCTTGTATCTCCCAGAGTCCTCTTTTCTTTAGCCTAAACATCTTCAGGTCCTTCAATTTCTCTAAAATAACTGAGGGAGAATGATCTGAACCAAAGGAAGGATTATTCCTTTGTCATCTCTGGGCTGAGGCATGCTCCCAGCATCTCCCTAAATTGTGTCACTGTATGGCAGGGTGCATTTATGATGACTTGGCCAAAAATTCTTATGGAATTCCCAGACTTTGGAACTGGAAGGAAATTTGGAGACCTACTTTTTCACTTAAGAATTAAAGAAACTGAAGCTCAGAGAGATGAGATTGTAGAGTATTAATTTTTAAATGATAAGTCGAAATCTTACCAGTGTCCATCCACTAAGAAAGTGTATCACTGATGATAAGCCAGCATTCAGCAAATGCCATCTAGAATGTGATCTTCATCAGTGTTCTTCAGTGACCTTCTTTGACTACTGACCTTCCTTCCCCCCTCCCTCTGGCTTTAATTACTGCTATGTTAACCCTAATAATACTTACAGATGTGATCACAATAGGTGATGCTTAAATAATGCTTTAGCATTTGACAGCACTTTACATACATTATTTCATTTGACCCTCACAACAATTGTTAGTGATGAACTTCTTTCTTATCCCAGTTGCCTGTTGACATCACTATTCTCCCTTGGAACCGATGAAGGTAAGAATTTAAAAAAATCTAAAGTAGATAACAATTTGGATTAGTATTATATTTATTTTTACATATTACTCAACTTTAAAAAAGACTTTTTGCTTATTAAGATTAAGATGGGAAAGAAAGACTCAGGCCTTTGAAAAAATTATGTTTTTCCACCTTTTTTGCTCTTACCTGTGATTTCAACATTAATAAGAAGCTGTCCTCATTTAGGAAATCTCTTCTTATTGATGCAGAAAAGCTACTGCTCTATATCTCAAGGCCTTGTAGTAGAGATTAAATTGCTTGTGTCCTACTGTATTGTGATCCATGGTACCTGCTAGAGGTGGTACTTGAACCCAGGTCCTCCTATCTTAATTGTAGATCAGAATGTCCACCACGCCATTCTTCTTTTTCCTAATAAATGATATATGTTAAAAATTTAAACTGTGAAGGACTCCATACCCAAGAAACAAATGAGCTGAGTTCATTGACACAAAGCTGTCTTGTAGTTGGAAATTACTTTTTTCTTATAACTGTTAAGAGTAACAGTGCTAGAGAGGCTAAAAACATGCATCTCTACAAACATAAAGGTACTCACCAGTTGTTGTTCTGGAAAGACAGAGATTTCAAAAGGAAACCTTTTCCTGCTCTATTTCTTCATGTGGCACCAAAACTTTTTGATTTCCAGATATTAGGTAGGATTACTTCTCTACCTTTAACCCAAAGTTCCTGGGGGGTCCTGTAGTTTGGGTAGATATAGGGGTGTGTGTGTGTGTGTGTGTGTGTGAATTTCAGATGTTAGAATCCTTTCTTAAAAAGAGGTAGACCAATGCAAGTATGAGCTAAGAACAAGTAGACTTGGTAATCCAGGAGACAATTTTTCCATCTTCGGTTTGAAAGGAAAATCAGTCTGAGAGACCAATCCAGAAGATGGTGTTTAAGAAAACAAATTTGTTAAAAATTAGAATTGAAAAAATATGTACCAAGGTACATCTTGTGATCTCATAGTTGAATGGGGCTTCATAAGCCATCTAATTTAACCTCCACTGAAATCATGAAATCATCTTTCTTCTAACAAATAAAATTAAAAATTAAAAAAAGAAGATAGAGAAGGGAGAGATGTTCTTGAGGAGATCTCAAGTCCACTTCGCTGTCTATCCAAAAGAGATCAACTCACTCAAAGACCTACACTTTCCTTAATCAGTTGTAATACATGCTGACCTGAGGATGGATTTTTCATTTGAGGGTTTCCTTTGGCTCCAGAAATGAATGTCACGGCAGGAAAGGTAGGAAATAGAAAATAACCAAGAGAAGTTGGTTGGAATTGTAGTAGTGTAGTTGACTCTTAGGTTCTGGCTAATGGAATGCTCAGACCCTTCATAGCTATATCACAGAAGCAGCCAAAGGCATTAGAACCATGGCAACTTGTGCCCACTGTTGACTGGACTCATCTGAGTGGTGCTGATGACAACCGATATAAATGTTGTTATTGTTATCATCTAATACAATCTTTTAGGTACCATGATGTACACAGCACTGTATATAACAAAAGAAAGAGACCTAGTCATTGCTTTCTCAGTTTTTTCAGACCCTTCAATATTTCAGAAAGTCTGCCTCAGCTACCCAAATACCTTCCTACATTCAAATAATTGCAGAACAGAAAAGGATTTAGAGATCATCTACACCTTTAAGCATATATGACATGTGTCCCTCTGCTCCCAAAGCTTCCTAAGAACCCTGAAACCATCTCATTAGAAAAGAAGTACTAGCCCATACCAGAACCTATGAGGAAGATGAAAACAGAGCTATTCTGCCAGCTGGTAGCAGATTCCCCCTATTTAATTTCAAAGGGGAGCTTGTTTAAAAATCAACTCAGTAGATGAATCCTATTTTAAGTTAAATAGGCTCCCTGTTTGTTTCAGAGTAGAGACTATAGTATCCAAGGAGCAATCATGTAGTGTCAGGTACAAATAACTTGTCTCAAGTAATGATCACTAATCTGGAGCATCTCTTTTCAGATGATCAAGTATATGCCAAGTGTCCAGGTAACATTTTGCCCAAGCCTGTTCAGACCATATCTGCAGTTGTTCTAAGCACTACATTTTAGAAGTAAGACAAGCATATCCAGAGTGAGGTGACCAAGGTAATGAGGAGACTATAAATGATGATGCATGAGGAAGGAACAGAAGATATTTAGCCCTTAGCAGATAAGACTTAATGAACACATAATAGTGGCCTTCAGTTAATTGAAGGGACATTTTGTGGAAGAGAGATTAGAATTGTTTTGATGGGTTCTGGTGGGACTTAGGTAAAATTTCCAGTGAGGCAGATTTCAGCTCAATATTAAAAAAAAAAAGTTTGTTCCCCTCCAAACAACTAGAACTGTCAAGTAGAATAGGATGTTTTGTCAGTTAATGATCCCCATCATTGGAGATGTCCAAGCTGAGGCTGGATGACCACTTGAGAATATCATAGTAAAGATTCATTGTAGAAAAGACAATATTCATTGTAGAAAGGTTGGACTGGAAAACCACCAAAGTTCCTTTCAGTTTTGAACTTCAGTGATTCCAAGTTAGAATGAATATTCCATTTAATTCAACAAACATTTATTAAGTGCCTGCTGTGTACCAGGCACGGTACTAAGCTCTGGGGAAACAGTTTTGTTCTCAAGGTCCTTAAATTCCACTGGGGGAAACAATATGTACACAAATAAGTAAGGAATGGGGATGCTGAGAACCAACAACTGGGGGAATTGGAAAAGGCCTCTTATAGGAAGTAGTGCTTTTGTTGAGCCTTGGAAGGGAGGTCCTAAGAAACGGGGGTCATTTCAGTAAGAGCATTCCAGGAATGGGAGAGATACCATCTATGTAAAGACATAAATGGGAGATGAAAGATCATGCACATAGAATACAGCACGTAGGTTATGTTAGCAGTGATCCTGCCCTCTAGGCCCTAGAAACAATGGTTTGTCTGTGACTTTAGAAAGAACGGTAGTTTTTGGATTTCTCCACAGCTCTGATTTGTGAAACCGGGTTTGTGGAGCACATACCAGAAATCCTTTTTCCACAGGGGCCTCAAATGTTCATAGGATGATTTGGAACTGAGACCTTTGTCCAGACTGATTAGTTATAAAGAAAGAGTAATCAGAGTAGGTAGCTATAGATAACTTCATGTTAGAAATGGATCTTGGAACAATTATTCCTTATGGTCTAGGCTCAGACTGCTGGAAGCCTTGTTTACCTCTGAATTGGGAATTGCCTACTCTTAGTAACTTTGCAGGAAGAAGCTCTGATGGGATAACTAGGGTGAGCAGCAGGTGAGCAGTATATTGTAAGACTAACTTCCACCCGAGGTTCCCTCCATCCCCCAGCATCCCTAGCCATTGGCTGGGTTTGATGTTTCAGACTGAATTTCCTCAACTGCTCTCAGAATCCTAATAGAGAGGATACGAAAGCATTTCTATTCATCACTGGGAAGGATCCCTGCACAGAAAAAGGAAACAATTCTGAGTCAACATCTGGATGCTTGTAATATGCTGATGTGTCTTAACCTTTGGGAATAGGTGATGATAAGGAAATAGGGGTTCTTTCTTTGTATTTAGTGAAGGTCATGATCCCACCCCTTTTTTGTATCTGTCCCAGTGCAGCCTTAACACATAGATCAGAGCCTAAAGTCAAGAACCAAGCTATTAAGTTGTTTTTAGGCTTTCTGTCTGATCTGAATGCATTCTTTATTACCTATTTATATTTGACTTATTTTATTTTACACCTTGGGATATGTGAACTGGGATTTGTCTAAATAACTGCTGTATCAGACTTTTTCAGTCTGGCTCCCTTTCCTATTATTAATGATTTCTAGAGTCTGTATATTAGTAATCCAGAATGCCACTGGGGAAAAGTCCTGAAGTTGTGTAGAAAAATCTTATTAAACCCCAGTAGCTATTCCTTCAAAGGTGGCTATAACTTGCTTGCAGTCAAAATGATCTGTATAAAATTATTTTGAAGATTCCATGATTTTATCAGTTGGGTAATCCTTCCACCAGTCCAACATATCATAGCCCCTTCATGCCTTTAAGTCCTGAGTGATTCTTGCTTTTGTTCCTTTATAAATACACTATCATAGTAGAGCTTCCCAAATAATGCTGACTTTTTCCTTATGGGTCTTTAAATGTTTTGTGGATACCAGTGCAATGAAATTCAGGCTTTTTACCTTTGTCCCACATTTTTGCTGCATGTTTGTCCTATTCCCTTTTTTCATCACACCTGTCTTTTTACAAATCACTTCTGGTGTAAAAATCATTGTTGTTAACATTCTTTGGCCTAATTAAAATGGTCACACATCTTTTTATTGTTCTTCAGTTCATCTGCCATTTTGATTTTTCTAAAACTGTAGTGTTTGTTCCATGATTCATTGAAAAATGTTGATGCTAAAAATACATACTTTATTTGACATGGAATAGATGGAGTTCATACAGAGCTTTATGCAATTTCCCTTATGTTCTTTGTTCTATCCAAATCTAGCCTCACTTTGTTGTGTATATATATTTGTTATATATATATATCTTGGACAGGTACTGCTATATATATATATATATATATATATATATATATATATATATATATACATATATATATAATCAGTTGGTTGTTCATCCAAACTGATTGTCCCAATCTCGGCCATATGCATTCTTCATCCACTTGGTTTTTTCTATGTAGATTACTAGACCAGCATTTTAAATGGAACAGTCAGATGAATTTTTTTTTTCCCTGAGAGTTGAGGTAGTATGTTTTGGTTTACAATCTTGAAAGTTTATTTCATAGGCAGTTTTATCTGCAAACCAATAATACTGCCACAAGAGAAAAGAACCTTTTATTTTAGTCATTTTGAACAGTTCTCTCATATCTCTAACCACCATTGGTAGTAACCAGTTATGGAATTGGAGAATAGAATTGGAAGGGACCTCCAAAGTCATCTGGTACAGTGTATGATGTTGCTGTTTTATGTCCAGCTTAAAAATTATCTACAAAGAGGTTGTGCCTACATGGTGCCCATTTTATGGCCATATATTATATCAGCTTTCATGTTTGGCTGGGGTTATTTTTCCTTGGTAGAGTTATATTTAGTAAAATTGAATTTTCATTTGATTTTGTTAGAGAAGAGAGTAAAGGCAAGAAGTCAGAATAATGGATTTTTGACTCCCCCACTTCAGTGTCCCTATTCCTTCTTTAATGTTCTGGACCTGTCTAATATTTTCCCCTTTGTTCCAAAAGTAGTTGTGAAAGAAGATGAAGATTGGAAGTGCTTTGAGGTCCTCAGAAAAAAAGCTGCCTTTGTTTTCAAAATTATGGTTAGAATTTCATTTTGAGAGAAGTAAGCATAGGGAACTGTTGACTGGAACAATGCGTTACTTGAATGTTTTCCAAAACCAGATTGTGCCATTGGTCCTTTATTTCCCTAGTGCCTCCTATGATGTTAAATTTTGGTCAATTACATCATGAGAATTACATTTTCTCAAGACATTTTAAAGAAGGAACAGAGTAGCTACAAAAACATGTATTTCTTATGCTTTTACTGCAAAATGTTCTAATTGTTCAGCATTCCAGACATTGATTTAAAGAAGAATAAGTCTCAGGCTTTCATATTTCTTCTTTAAAAACAAAAACAATTATTTGGTCCAGTCAGATTGTGTTCTTCTTACTCATTAGTGTTTGCCATGATGGTAGAACTAAGTAAGCATCATTCTACCATTTCAAGCCATGTAAAGCACTCTGTACCAAACTACATAGTTTTTGTGTCCTTTTTGTGTGATATTTTTTCCTCCTTAAAAATCACATTTTAATCAACTGTGGCATTGAATGTGTTGCTATAAAATGCAGATGAGCTTTTGCGCTACAGTCCCTTAAATAACCTAGTATGTGTTTTTATATTGTTTGACAGTTCTGTGATAACTTTGTGAATTCTTGTCTTCAAAGTTCCAAAACTTGTCATAAATAAACTTTTTCACTATGCACCTGAGACTCTTGATTTATATCACATTGAGATTTACATCATTGAGATTTCAGATCCCTTATTTTTCATTCTTCCTAAATATCTTCTGGGGTGAAGGAAGGGAAGTTATCATATACAATATTAAATTAATTATCTTTGAAATATACAGCAAACTTTTGAAGGTTAACAGTAATGGTATTTTTGTCATTTGCACTTATATTCATTATTGAGTAATTATAGTCTTGGGTAATAATTAAATTAAATAATTAAATTAAATAAATTAAATTAAAAATAGTCATACTTGATCACCGAGAGACTACCACTATACTATAATAATTAAATTAAATTTTGTTTAAATATTTAAAAAGTAGATTTTGGAATGTAATAGAAATCTACATAATTATCCTTTTTTAAATATGGTAATTGTATTTATAAAGACTAAATCTGTATTAAAACAACTTCAAAATGATTGACAGAAACCAAGGAAGGACTAAATGGATGGAGAGATATCCTTTGATCATGGTTAGAACCAATATATTAAAAATATTAATGATTCCCAAACTTATTTGTAGGCTGATTGCAATATCATTCAAAAAGCTAATTGGTTATTTCACAAAATTAGATAGGTATTAAGTGCATATGGATAAGTAGATAGGCAAGAATGTTATGAATTGTAAAAAAGAAATTTGAAAACAGGGACAGGCATTTCTAGATTTTAATATATACTTTCTGGCAATAATTATTTTTGGAAACACTTACTTAAAAAAGAAGTAGAGCATAGTATCAGAGACTTTGAAGTCCAGTGCCTTTATTCTACAAACAAGGTTACAAGACCAGAGGGTAATTACCTTACTCAAGGCCACACAAGTACATGGCAGAGCCAGGACTCATAATCACATCCTTTTAAAAGAAACATTAAGAAAATAGAGAACCTAGAAGTAGAACCAGTTGTGTGTGAGAGGTTGCCATTTAAATTCATGTTTAAAATGAGGAATAGAATCGTTGTTCAATAAAACCCAGATATGTATCTTCCACATTTACCAGTTACCTGGATAATGGCCTAAATATTAAGATAATGACCAAACTAGAGGAAAGATTTTCTTTTTTTTTTTAAATAAAACCCTTACCTTCTATCTTGGAGCCAATACTGTGTATTGGCTCCAAGGCAGAAGAGTGGTAAGGGCTAGGCAATGGGGGTCAAGTGACTTGCCCAGGGTCACACAGCTGGGAAGTGTCTGAGGCCAGATTTGAACCTAGGACCTCCCATCTCTAGGCCTGACTCTCAATCCGCTGAGCTACCCAGCTGTCCCCTTAGAGGAAAGATTTTTATCGATCAAATGGAAGAAATTAATGAGACTAAATTAAGGGTTATAATTATACAGAAAAAAGAGCCTTTTGCTCAACCAAAAACATTATATTCAAAATTAAAAGTTGCAGAAAAAATTATGTGTAATAATACATAATAAATATATCAGATGAAGATCTGACATCCAGAATTTTTAAACAATATGAGATTAATATCTGTAAGACATATCTATGTAAGACAATTATCTCCTAATGATGGTTAAGCAGGACCCGAACAAACAATTTTTAAAGGTAGAAATAAACTTAATAACACAGAAAGATGTTTAAATGATCTAATCAGAGATATATGCATATGAAGACTATCTTAAGATGCCACCTTATTCCCATTAGAAAGGCAAAAATAGCAAAAAGTTATAAAATTCCATTTTGGCAATACTGCAGGGAAACAGGCAAGTATGAGGGATTAGATTTTTGCAATATCGGTCACAAACTAATTGATCATAACTTTTTTACTTATTCCCTTGCTAGAAATTGATCATAAAAGACATTTTTTTTACATCATCCTTACCTTTAGTCTTAAAATTGCTAATAGCATCTTTTTGGAGATAGAGGAGTAATAAGGGTTAGGCAATTAGAGTTAAGTGACTTGCCCAGGGTCACAGAGCTAGGAAGTGTCTGAGCCCAAATTTGAACTCAGGCCCTCCAGTCTCCAGGCCTTTCTCTTTGTCCACTGAACCACCTATGCCTGAAATCACAAAAATTTAAAAAGACTTATTGTAAAAATATTTGCAGTTGCTTTAGAGCAAAATTTTATAAAACCAAAAAAATTTACAACCACCACCAGAGAACAGGTGAATAAATGATAATATGTTAATGTTTTTTTGTCATATTATGTCATAAAAATGAAATAATCAAAGATTTAATAATAGAGAGGAATACAAAATTGGGACCAGCAGAACCAGAATGACATATTCACTGACTAGAACTATATGTATTTACATAAAACAAAACAAAGGCCCAACTGGCACAAGTTCAGGGGGGCTTGCAAAGCAACACAGAGCAAATGTATTTTGTTTATTGCAAATTCATTTAGTTCTGCTTTGTTAGATGTTGAAGATTTAAGATTTTATCCTATTGAATTTACAATAAATTAAAATTTATTTTAAAAAGTGATAAGCCTACTCGGTTAAAATTCAGAATCAGTACTTTGGGCCTTCCCAGAAGAATTTTTTTATTTTTTGTTTCTTACCATTTTATACCAAATTTTACCTTTCATACATGTAGGCCTTGCTCTGGGCTGTTCCCTAATTCGGTCCCGAGAGGGCTAAGTCCATCAGGGTATAGGGAGTAACTGCAAGTGTCTTCTGAAGCTCAGAAGCCTCCTTCTTGTGTTCTCATGCACAGTCTTTAGCTTGAAACCAAAGCATTTACTCAGAAGGCATAGCAGACATAACAATAAGAACTAACATTTATAGAGTGTCCATTCCGAGCCAAGAGCTTTGCAAATATTATCTCATTTGATCCTCAAAACAATCCTGGGAGGATGATGCTATTATTCCCATGTGACAGATGAGGAAGCGGAGGCAAAGAGGGCTAAGTGATTTACCCAAGACCACACAGTGAGTAACTGTCAGAGACTGGATTTGAATTCAGTTCTTCCTGACTCCAGGCCCACTCACGATGCAGCTTAGCAGATGCTACCCTCTCCACCCCCCCTAAATCGAGGACATTTTCTCCCACAAATACAAAATCCATGGGAAGAATGGGGGCTCAAGCATGGGACCGAGGTAGTGGGGCACTTATATAGAATACACTTGCGGTAAGACAACCCACAATCTCCGGTACCATCAGGCCCAAAAGTTCTCCGCGGAGACCTCAAGGAGGTCCCAGGCGTCTGCTGCTCCTGTGCTGAGGGGCACAGTCCTCGGAACTGCTTTCTTCTCGGGCTGACTGTCTGTCTAGAATGTCTGGGTGCTCCCTGGGAGACACACGTCCTCTGGCGGTCCAGTAGCTCCACACGGCTCAGGATAGGGGTGGGGAGGGAGAGAAGTCCCCTCCCCCCTCCCCATCCCTCACCCGGCACAGATTTCCTCCCCAGGCTCGCTAGGGCTGCGAGTCTCCAACTCCAGCTTCTGGATGAAGCATCTCCTAGTCTGATGTTAGCTACCACGAGAGAAGAGAGAGGGATTACGGTCCCTCCTGTCCATCCCCTCATCTTCAGTAGTGCCTCCACTCTTGTTCTGGCTCCAGAAAGCACAGATGTATAATTATAGAACTATTAAAAACAAACACCTTTTTATAACTAAATTCAACGTACAAGGCAGAAAATGGAACAGTCCCCACTGGCAAGGAGCTCTCGGTGCCCTGTGGGAAGAGGCTAGGTTCACTTATAGGTCAGCAAAAAGGAAACGCCAAGTAACAAGGTGAATTCCGGAGGGAGAGCCAACTAAAGCCTGAAAGGACCAAGTACACTTTCCTGTGAGACGCACCTTGAAATAACCTCTGTGCGTTCTCCTCTTAGAATAAGACCTTCTGATTTTTCCTGCTGTGTTTTTACTCGTTTTCAACATGACCTTCTGCTTATCATGCTCACGATAGAGCAATTCTTCCCTTTCTTTCTCAATGGCCTCTGGAAACCAAAGGGAGGAAGCAGTATGAAGTTAATAATAATTAACTTATTAATTATTCGTTAATGTATAATAATTAATAAATTTTAATAATAAAAAAGGAATGGAACCAGGCAATTAGGTGGTACAGTAGATAGAGCACCAGGCTTGAAGTCAGGAAGTTCTCAAGTTCAAATCTGACCTCAGATACTTACTAGCCATGTGACTGTGGACAAGTCACAACCCCGACTGCCTCTGTCTCCTCTAGAAAATGAGCTGGAGAAGGAAATGGCAAAATACTCCAGGTTCTTTGCCAAGAAGAGTCAAACACAACTGAATAAACTGAGCCACCAAACAATAAAAGCTCAACATGTCAAAACACTCAGTGTAAAGGCACAACGTCCCTTTGGAAACATTTTCATGTCACCTTCAGATACTCTCTTTGAAATCCTCAGCATTCATTAGACTTTCTTCTTAGTGCCGAGGTCCTACAAGTATGGTCTTATGGAAGAGTTTACTTCCATCCAAGAGCTAGTGGCACGTGCCTCTGATCTCTGTTAGAAAGAGCCTTCAGTTGAAAGAAATTTGCTTTTTCCAGCACTTTTCTTAAGGGTGTGTATGACAACCCAGCCTTGTAGCTGACTGTGTCATCTTCCCTGGAAGTGTGAGGTTCCTTGGGTAGAAATCTGAAGTCTCCCTTTATTCCTAACAACTTCCAAGCTCCACACCTTAATCCTTTCAAAGTACGTGCTAACCTCTATAGCTTACTGCCAAGATGGAGTGATGGAACCTTTCCCCAATCCGTCCCTCTTCCTCCTACCCTGCAACCCTAAATTAGACATTCTCTTTTCTACCCATCCTGGAAATACCGGCTTTTTTTTGAAATTTTCCTTTGTAAGGCAGGTTGCCTACTGTCAGGTGTTTGGAAACTACTGTTGAACTGAAGGCCCTGAAGCCCTTGGTGGGAAATGTTGAGAAAAATGGCCCCGGCTGCAGGAAAGCTTGCTTGAAGACAGGACAGAAGGACAGGTCAGAAGAAGTTTGACTACCCCAAATTTGACAATTATGTTCAAGCCTCAGGGACAGCTGGCCTTTCCTCTGGGTACCTGTGGAGTAGAGGTGCTGCCCTCATGACCTCCAAGTTTTCAAAGGGAAACCATAAAACAAAAGGGAAAAGGTGAAAAGGGATTAAATAATGAAGCAAATAGCAGAAGAGCTCCTAATATAAAGAGAACACCATCCTTTTTTGTGACCATACCAGCAGTAATTAATGCCTTTCAGAAATAAAGTGTCTTTAAAATGAAAAAGCAGAGAAAGAATGCTAACTACCTCCAGAGGAAGAACTGTGGGAGTAGAAACACAGAAGAGAAACAACTGCTTGATCACATGGTTTGATGGGGATATGATTGGGGATGTAGACTCTAAATGATCACCCTGGTGCAAATATCAATAATATGGAAATAGGTCTTGATCAATGACACACGTAAAACCCAGTGAAATTGCATATCAGCTATGGGGGAGAGAGGAGGAAGGGAGGGAAAGAACATGATTCTTATAACCATGGAAAATATTCTAAGTTAAATAATAATTTTCAATTAAAAAATAAAATGAAAAAGCACCTTCCAAGATAATATTTAGCTAACTTTTGTTGCAAGCACTTTAAATATTTTATCTCATTCAATTCTTACAACCTGTAAAGTAAGTGCTATTATTATTCCTATGTCATAGATGACGAAACTGAGGATGAGAGTTTAAATGATTTCAGGATTATAAGGCCATACTTACAAGGCTCAAACAGGGCTTAATTCTGTATTTATTATTATTTTTCAATAAGTATTGGTTCCAAAGTAGAAGAGTGGTAAGGAATAGATAATGGGGGTTAAGTGATTTGGTTAAGGTCACATAGTTAGAAAGTATCCATAACCAGATTTGAACCTGTCTCTAGGGTTGGATTTCAATCCACTGAACTACTTAGTTAATTCTGGATTTTGAGTCTAACACTTCTGTCTACTACATCTTCTAGCTGCTCTGTTCCTATTAGGCGACCTTTGCCTTCTTTGTGTCATGAATCACTTTGACTTCTGGAGATACCTATGGACTCCTCAGAATGATGTTCTTATTTATATAGATTCAAATACATGGGATTACAAAGGAAACTGATTTACCCCCTCACATACATCAGATTGATTAAAAGACAGAAAAGGGAAATAAATAATGGAAAGATTGTGGGGAAATAAGTATACTAATGCATTGTTGGTGGAGCTGTGAACTAGTCCAACTGTTCTGAAAAACAGCTGGAAGTATGCCTAAAGGGCCATAAACCCATGCATACTGTTTGACCCAATAATTTGTTATGGGGTCTCTATCTGACAAATCACTTAATTTCTCTTCATCAGAGACAAACTCTCTAAGACTCAAAGTTGCTGATTCGAGTTTCCTTCACAAATTAAAATTCCTAGCCAATTTTGCCACTGTAGCTGGCAGATGGGGGTAAAGATGCATTCTCTTCGATTTGGAAGGCTTTAGCATTCTTCTTTCTCTCTTGCCCATTTGATTTAAAGACCACAAGGACAGAAAGGCCTTTCCATGCACAGGGCTTTCCCCACAGGCCTATTCATGAATCTCCCTAGGTGGAGTGCCATGTCTGCTTCTTCTTTCTGTGGTCTTGGTGGGACTGGTCAGGTAAGATGGCGACCTCTGATCAAGTCTTCCACCACCAGCCACACACCCGATTTCTAGCTCATCTTTACAGCTCTTCTACTCCATCTCCTCCACTTCTCTAACTTTACAAAACACCAAGGATTCTGCATCCACAGTAAAATCCATCCCTCAATGGCTCTAGAGATGATTTGCTTTTGATAGGGAGTGAGGAAACAGGTAGAAGGGAAGGGATGAGTTTCTAGACCTGGGATTCCATTGGTGTAGGAAGCTCCCTCTATCCAATCAAGAGTCTGTCCACATGTATTTTTAATAAATTTCTAAACTTTTCCTTGTCCTGAGTTTTGCCTCATTAATCAGGGTAAAAACCCCAAAGGAAAGAATTTTCTTTCAATGCCATGGCAGTGTGCACTGAGATCCTTACCCCGCTCTGGCTGGTGTTCAGTTAGCCTTCACCAACTTTTTAACTACTCTTCCAGATCAGAAACACAGACAGGCAAGTGTCCCTCCTTTATGACCAGCCTCTACCCAAGGGAGTGCTAGAGCTACCTCAAACGGGGACATCATTATGAAATTTTTAATGTGATGCCTCAGAAATCAGCAAACCCTGGGAATCTCAGCTTCATTTATTGTTTTGTCCTAAGTGATTGGAGAAAAGTCCAATGATGCAAATTAAGCTTGTGTGTTGTGCTTACATTTTTCCCTTTGAGAGAAGGTTGTTAAACATTTACTGGAATACCACTGACTCTGCCAATTTTCAATTTACTTATGGGTTAGTTCTCCAGATAGTGGGGAAGCTAGGTCCTTGAGGTTTCCAGTGTCCTCCCTTCCTCTTTCCTGCTGTTGGCTCTTAACTAAATAATGGGGAGTCAAGGAAAGGGAACGATACCCTCAAAATAGTCAATCTGACTCCTGGTTTGTCCCGTCAGTCAAAAGAAGAGTGGTAGGGAAATTGAAGCTATCAACTAAAAGGTTCATGGAGGGTGGGGTGGGGGGTTAGGTGGGTGACTCAGTGGATTGAGAGCCAGGCCTAGAGATAGGAAGTCCTGGGTTCAAATCTGGCCTTAGACACATGCTAGCTATGTGACCCTGGGCAAGTCACTTAATCCCTACTGCCTAACCCTTACTGCTCTTCTGCCTCAGAACAAATACACAGTATTGATTCTAAAATGGAAGGTAAGGGTTGAAAATAAAAATATCAAAGGAAGGTTCATGGACGTGGTATTTACACATTTCCTTCTTTACCGTATATAGCTAGTTAGTTTTAAGTTTCCACTTGTTTTAACTTAGGACCCAAACCATGGCCTATTTGTACAACTATAGAAACAGGGGGAACTTGGCAGAGTGGATTGGCAGCTGGGCCTGGAGGCAGGGAGACCCACATTCAGGTCCTTCTGGGTTCTATAGAGTAATATGGCCATGGAACAGATCACTTAACTTCACTACTCCAGGCATAGAGCTGAGTTACTGATCTGTCTAGTTGGAGAGTCTGCAAAACAGAAGCTCTCGGCTCCAATGAGGCCACAGGTTCTCTCCTGTGCCATTCCCCTAAAACGGTTATTGTGAAAATTCTAGACGTATGTGTTCTCTCCCTTTCGATTACTGGGCATAACCTTTAATGAGCTGGGAGAGTGCCAGGCCTGGTGTCAGGAAGACTCATCTTCCTGAGTTCAAATCTAACCTTGGACACTTATAAGCTGTAAGACCCTGGGCAAGTCATTTAACCTTGCTTGTCTCAGTTTCCTCATCTGTAGAATAAGCTAGAGGAGGAAATGACAAGCCATTCCAGTATCTCTGTCAAGAAAACCCCAAATGGGATCATAAAGAGAGGAACTTGAGTAAACCAACTCAGCAACAACTGCCTTTGGCTTAAAGGATAAGCTTCTTCTTCTTGGATCTAGGGAGGTATTGATGCACATCAAGACTAATGAACAAAAAATGCATGTTATTCATGGAAGCAGCCCATAGAAAGAGGTACTTCCTGCCATTTATTTAATGCTTCATGCTTTTACCAGCATTTTTACCCACATGATTGATCCCGATCACCATAACCCTAGGAAATAGGCCCAACAGGTATCATTGACCTGCAGGTTTGACAGAAGAGGGAACTGAGGACCAGCAGAATTCTGCGTTTGGTAAAGCCAGGATTCCAACCTCGGTCTCCTGACTTCCAGGCCAGGACTCATTTCACTCCAAGCATGATTTGTTTATCTTTGTGCCTGTTAAACCTGTATGGTTTCCCCTTTCAGTATTCTGGAAGTTGGCAAATGGCAGGATTTAAGCTCGAAGTTCTGGAGGGGTGTCAGGCTGCCGAGAAGGATGGCTCACTTGGAAAGCCTCGACAGTGAGCAAGGTCTTGTAAATGCGTGTGATGGTGGGGTATGGGGAGAGGTCCACCTTATACCTGCAGCAGAAACAGAAGGCATGGAGCAGAGGCTGAGGTTTCAACAGACACGTGGAACTTGGGAAGAAGCAGGGAGAGGCCAGGCTTATTTATCTGGGCAGGGAGATTCTTGAGGTAAAATAGAAGTAGGCATTGTAAGAGTGGTGGCTTTCTGGAGGCAGTGCAGGCCTCTCTAGGGGTTATTGGTCCTTGTTCTGTCTGGTTTTGTGAGTTATCTTTTCATATCTTGCCTTTCTACTAGAGGTTCTTGACCTGGGGCCTGTGAATGTAAAATCTTTTTTAAATTTGTATTTCTTTTTATCCCTCAACAGTGAAGATGGTGTTTCAGTATAACTAGTTTCCTTTGTGATTTCATTTATTTTATGCATTGAAAAATGATGCTGAGAAGGGGTAAGTTGACGTTGCCAGCTTGCCAAAGGTACCCCCAATACAAAAAAGGGTTTGGAACCCTTGCTCTACGTAAAGCTCAAGATCCCCAGGGTCCAGAACTGTCTTGTATTCCTAGTATGTGTAGTCCCACACATACTAGAATCTCAATTGATACTTGCTGTAAGTCTGGATGCTGTTTTAGTCTGCTTTCTGGGGACAATGCAAGGGATACCTGTGGGCAGTGAACACGTGGAAAGGGGACAAATGCTTGCCGGTGGGTTTTGATGGGATGCCTCACAGGAAGCTAGGATCAGGCACAATCACCTTCTGACGAGCAGAAGCCAAGAGATGGATCATCTCTGCAGTGACTATGAGGTCATTTCATTGGACCTCCCAAAAGGGAAAATGGAGTTCCAATAGAGAACTAGAGAAGCTGAGATGCTACTAGTGAGACTTCTACAAAAGGGGGGGTCCCATGGGGGAAAGAAAGTTGCTTATGAATGTAGGAGGCTTCCTGTGGTTGGAGAATGGGATGAGGTGGTGGGCAAGGGCTAGGGTCTTCACTCACCTTTCAGCATTAGCCACCTGAGGTACCAGGCATAAGTCAGCCATGGAGATCTGCAGAGAGAGGTCAAAATTGGTCCCGGTCCAGGATCCTGGCCCACATACTTTTTAGTTCTGACTGTGTTCCTGGCAACCTCAATGGAACAGTCATGCACTGGACATTTTCCCTCTCAAGCCTGAATAAGTGCATCCCTTGCCCCAAAGCCTCTGACTGGAGCAGGAAGCCAGAAACCTCTTTCAGAATTCTTGGGGTTCTAGCCCTACTGTTTACTTCCGGGCCACTGAAATCAATATTCATGGAGCAGGCTCCCTTGGTCAGGGCCCCACGAGGGTATGCAGTCTGAAGGCTGGGTCTGGAGTTAAGCAGGGAGTTCACTGGGTGCTGGGCAGGGTGCCCTCAGCTGGGGAGCTACACAGAGGCCTGCTGCCCCACGTTCAGCTGCTTTCTTGCAGCACAAGAACCCAAGTGGCTGCCACAAGCCACTTCAGACCACAGGCTTTCCTTAGGCCAGAGTTTGGCCAATGAGTCTGTCAGTTAGTAAACATTTATTGAATGCCCACGTTGGCATTGTGCCAAGCACCGTAGAGACAAAAAGAATCAAAAGACAGCTCTTGCCCTGATGAAGGAGACAACATGCAAACAAATATATACAAACAAGCCACATATAGGATAAATTGGAAGCAATGACAGAGGGAAGGCGCTAGAATTCAGAGTGGTTGGGAAAGCTTCCTGTGGAAGGTGTAATGTTAGTTGGGACTTAAAGGAAGCCAGAAAGGTCAGTAGTCAGAGGGAAGGAGGGCGAGCATTCCAGGGCTCAGCCAGAGAAAATGCCTGAATGAGCTGGGCAGATTCTGGGCTCCTGATTCTGTTTCCCCCGCTTCCCCTAGGTCTGGCAGTCCTTTGGCTAACACGAATGCACCTGGGCTGTGTTGAAGGGCAGGGAAGGAGGAAGAAGGGTTGACTTTGAGCACGGACCAGGAAGGGGAAGTTCTGTTTTTGTTCTGGCTGCACTTCTTTCTTCAGGTCCCTTCTGCCTCATATTTTTCACATTTATCTTTCTTTTTCTAGAATCTCCTATGTGGATCTTCTATATCCGGAAGCTTCTGGTCTAAAAACACAGCCTCCTGACTGATTGGTGCCTTCTTTGACTGGAAGTCCACCAGAGCAGTCCTTTCTCATAAAACCCCTGAGCATGTCTGATTCCTTCACCTGTCATGATGAGTGTGCTGACCTTGGAATTAGGAAGACCTGAGTTCAAATTCAGCCTTAGACCCTTACTAGCTGTGCCACTCTGGTCAAGTCACTTAATCTTTGCCTCAGTTTCCTCAATGGCAAAATGGGGATAAGAGTAGCACCTACTTTGTAGGGTTGTTGTGAGGATCAAGTGAGAGAAATATTTGCAAAGGACCTGGCACATAGCAGGTGCTTCATAAATGCTTGTTCCTCATTGTAAACAGTAACAGCAATATTGTGATGATCAACTGAAAAGATGATCAACTGAAAGACCCGGTGTTTGATCAATACAGTGATGTACAACACTGCCAAAGGACTCAAGACGAAGAATGCTATCCACCTCCAGAGACAGAGTGAAGGACTCTGGGGGCAGACTAAAGCATATTTTTTCCCACTTGCTTTATACATACATACACACACACACACACACAGACACACACACACACATATATATATATATATATATATATATGTATATGTATATATATTTTGCAGCATGGCTACTATGGAAATATGTTTTGCATGTCTTCCCACGTAGAATGGGTATCATCACACTGTATCTTAAAAAAATAAACTTAATTTTAATAAGCTTGCACTCCCTCTCCCATAAGCCAAGAATTGAGTGAGCTGCCCTTACCTCTCCCTATACCCTCTCCCCCAAGCTGAGCAGCCATGGCCAGCTGCCCTCACCCCAGAACTATTCTGATCCATGGAAGCAGGGGGATTTTCTTCTTTTTTTTTTTTGAAACCCTTATCTTCTGTTTCTTAGAATGGATACTAAATATTGGTTTCACAGCAGAAGAGTGGTCAAGGCTAGGCATTTGGGGTTAAGTGACTTGCCCAGGGTCAGACAGCTAGGAAGTGTCTGAGGTAAGATTTGAATCCAGGTGCTCTAACTCTAGGCCTGGATCTTAATCCACTGAGCAGCCCAGCTGCCTTGAGGCAGGAGTCTGTATCCTTTCTTATTGCCATGGATTCCTGCTGACCTCTCTACTGGGGATTCTTTCCTTGCCACAGTCCTGCTGGGAAGTTACTGGTCCCAACTCCCACGTAAGGAAGGTCTGGTGACTACCCTGGTGTGAAGGTATCTGTCCCAGCTGAAGTGAAGTGAAGAGGGGCTAACATCACTTCCCTTGTCCCGACCTGAACTTCCCACTTTGGCTGTCTCCAGGCAAGCCAGTAGCCTTCCCTCAGAGGCTTTTCCTTAAACGTGCTGAAGGAAAGGGCCTATTGCCTTTAGCACTGAGTGGCTCTCCTAGTTGTTCTGTGAAGTTCTATTTAGTTCTAGCCACAGATTCTGATGGGGGCCACGGAGAAGGAAGAGTAGGGAAATCAGGATGGTCCCTACCTCATTTCCCAGGCAGTACTTCCCTGCTGTGCTCTGCAGGACACTCTCTAAGGCTGTGAAAAGGAGAAAATAAAAATCAGGGAGGATTCTGTGGTCTTTCCTTCATGTAGAGAAAGAAGGTGCAAGCTCAGCATCATGATTCTTAGGCCTCAGTTTCTTCTATAAAATGGGGATAATAAAACATCTGTACCTATGATGGGATTGGGGGCTAGGTCAGCTTGAACCTGCTTGCTGGAGGAGAGGTAACAGAGAAGATATTGGGAAATTTGAAGCAAATCAGAAGGTAGATGCTTCCCAATTCTCCCACCTGTCATGATTAAGCCATTCATCTTTCCTTTGGCCTCAGCCTCTTGGATGTAATTTTCAGGCACAGCCATGGACATAAAAGATTTGAGACTTAATCACTGGTTTCAGATTGTTCCCATTAAGTCATTTTAGCTATTGCCCAGCCCATCTCCTTCCCAGTTGCTAACCCCATAGTCCTTCCATTTTCCAGGCTATTTTATCATCACCAGAGAAACTAGAGGGAGATCATGAAAGCAGCAATGGGTAAGCAGGGCCAGTTCCCTGAAATCCAGAATTGGGGACTTGTAATGAGGGCATGACAGGGTAAAGACCTACCTTTAAAGCCAGAACTGATGACTGCCTGTGCCCATGCCAGCTGAGTTTCTTGGCCCACTTTCTTTAGGATAGATAAGTTCTGAGAATCCAAAAGAAATCCACTGGTCAGATTTGGTAACCCTATTAATCCTGCCAACTCAGCACCAACCTTTCTCTGAAGTCTATCAATCCAAAATTGCATATTAGGATGAGAGATGTCATTTCCTCCTGACCTTGGAGGCTCTTCTCTGGGAAGACCTCAGTTTCTTGAGGTTTAGGGGATGGGGTGGATACACCTGGACCTTCTTCTCTAACTGCCTGAAGGGGTGATGGCCATTATAAAGGGTCAATAGCAGGAAATAGGGTCCTGCAAAGAGGACCCTAGAAATCACATGCAAACTGTTCCAAAGACCAAAGGCACATAATTTACAAACTATCATATGTTAACCAAAGTTCACATCCTGGTAATGTGTGCTTAATTAGCAGGTGTCATCTCAGTGCTGTTGTCAGGGCCTTTGGTCCTATGATATATAAATCCCAGAAAATTCTAAACTTTCATAGTAAAGACCATCAGAACATCAAGTGATGCTGATAATTTTTTGAGATAATGTGGACATGTTAATGAACAAGGTGGCACAGATAAGTCAATTTCCCCCCAAAAACACTATAAAAATGAGACCTTAGGTTCCTGCCCCCAGGCACTCTTACAAACTCCATCGGGTCCATGCTGTTGAGTGCTCCCAACTCTAATCCATGGTTATATGAGTGATACTCTGTGCCTCTCCCCCTCTCCATTCTCTTCCCCATTCTGCCTGTACCCCTTTCATCATTTCTCCCCCCATCTTGCCTCTGTTTCTCTTTTGTTGCTTGTCTCTTCTGCTGTGTTGTTTGCCGCTATACTTCTTTGCTAACTAAGGTATGATTGCTACCTGTTTCCCATTGCCAGTTGGATTATTGGCAGGTACACAAAACTGGCCATGGCTACCCCCATTTCACAATTTTGTAAATGAATGATCAATTTAGACTCCCTGAAAACATGATGTGGACACCAAATTTCAAGAAATCGTAAAAGAGACTGCCCAGATCTATTTGACCAGGGAACATTCACTGATCACTTCCAAAGAGAAAACTTCAACTTCAACACTGGGTAATGTCATGGCCAAAAAATACCCTCAAGCTACTAGATGGGACTAAACAATGATGAAATACAGACATTCTAATAGGGAGAGAAGAGACTTCGGTTCCTTCAGAGCCCTCATGTCCTCAAAGAGTCCCAGAAGTTAAATTAAAAAAAAATAAGGCCTCCTTGTGGATATGCTCTATTTTGTTGGTTTTAAGAAAGGAAAGAAAAGGGAGGGTAAAAGGAATACCATAGGGAACAAACGAGGAAAAGGAGGAGGTACTTAGTATTTCAGGTAAACAGGGTACATGAGAAAAGTATTTAAATATGGAAGAAGGGTTGGGGAATGGGTGCATATATTGACCTTTTATCTGAACTTCATAAAGGAGGGTTGAACACACAGAGTTTGGTGTAGAAAGACATTAAAAGCGACACGCAAATAGGTGCAAATATGAAAAGGGGAGGTGGGGAAAAAACATCAAGAGTATAGTTGTAGAGGGAATGGATGCAAACAAAATAAGCTTCAGTTTCAGAGGGTTAATTATAAAGAAAAAGTATAAGAACCAAGTGAAGAGATAAGGGGCAAAAGAGAGGAACAGACTATTTTAATTAAAGACTACTGATGCTGATCAGATCCCTTTTCTTTCCATCCCCTCTCTATCCCTTTTTTCATTGGAGAAAATTAAAAACGTTTAAGAGGGTATGATAGTGGGAAGTATGCAATTAATAATTATAATCATGAACTTGAATGAATAAAAAAGAAAGGTAGCAGAATGAATTTAGCAGGTAGAAGCAATAATATGTAAATTATAAGCAAAATATTTGAAACATAAAGATTCTTACAGAATTATAAATTGAGGAACTAGAGTAGAATACATTATGATTCAGAAAAATTCAAAATAGCAGAAGTAGCAGTTATGGAAGAACATTAAGTTGCTTCTTCTACCCATACCCTAAATGCCTTTTCAAGCTACACATTACAAAATAATATTAAGACAATATTTTAGTGTAATCTTTGGTCCCACCTAAATAAGAAACATTATCAATATTTAGTCAAAACTCTAGTAAAACAATGCCCTATAGTGTTGTTGTTTTTTTCCTTACCAAAAACCTAACCACTTCCTTTTGAGGAAAATAGGTGAAAGTACAGGGGGGAACTGTGTTAGAGGATGGATTTGGGATGATGATCAAAGACAGGGAGGCCACTGTTTGCTCCAATTAAGAGCATTATCCTCTTTTCTCCTGCCTTGAACAGATTCAGTAATGATGAGACTAAGAAAAGGAAACATCTCTGATTATTTCTGTTAATGGAAATATCTCTTGAGTTGGCTAGGTGGAAAGGAGAAGCCTTAGAGTAAGTTGTCAAATTACAAGGTTTATCAAAATAATTTTCTAAGTTGCACTAACATTTTGTTAGTATTATTCTGAGACTGTTACCTTGACTCTGAACTCTTGCTTAATCTTGACTTTGGAATTTTGTTGATTGTTTGAGAATAATATAAAAGGTAATTCCAAAATAGCTTGTATCAGAGAGTTCTATGACATTGGATATCAGAGTCATTTAAAGGCAATGGGGAATTCTCTCCATTTTTGGATCTCTCTTTAAGTAGAAAGTTCTTAGAATTAGTTTAATTTAGTTGATCAGATTTTTCTGGACTACAACACCAAGTGTAGAATTTTCTTCTAATATAATCATGGTCTTCGGCAATACAACAGAAAAAAACAACATATAGTTTAAAGGAAAAAGCAAAGAAATTAACATAATTTTAAATGATACCACTATAATAGAAAAATATCAATATTTAATATATACAATAAATGGTACAGCTAAGAACTTAAAGGAAAAGTTAATCCAATTACAGGGAGAAATAGTAAACTATGATAGCTATAAACTTCAAGTCTAAATGAATCTAACAAAAAGATAAATGAGGAAGAAGTTAAGGATATGAATAAATTTTAGAAAAGTCAGGTCTGATAGCTCTTTGGTGATACTGAATGGAAATAGAAATATGATTATATTCTTAGTTCTACATGACACCTTTACAAAACTGACTATGTGCTGGGGCACAAAAATCTCATAGTTAAATGCAGAAAACCAGATATTAAACACTTTCCTTATTGACTACAACATGATTAAAAATATAATTAATAAAGAGTTTTGATGAAAGGATTCAAACTGTTTAGTTAAATGAATATGTCCAAAATATGAACAGAATAGAACAAGCAATAGAGAACTGAAATAACCTAATCTCAGAAAAAGATTTTGAACAAGCCATAAAGAACTTTCAAGAAAAAAGCCCTGGAACTAGATAGGTCTACAAGTGAATTTTATCAAACATTCAAATGATAATTAAAAGAATTGATGGGTAGGGAGCAGCTGGGTTAGCTCAGTGGATTGAGAGCCAGGCCTAAAGATGGGAGGTCCTAGGTTCAAATCTGGCCTCAGACACTTCCGAGCTGTGGGACCCTGGGCAAGCCACTTAATCCCCATTGCCTACCCCTTACCAGTCTTCTGCCTTGGAACCAATACACAGTATTGATTCTAAGGTGGAAGGTAAGGGTTTAAAACAACAACAATTGATAGGTAAAAGGAAAAATCATACAAATGAGATAATTTCATTAAAGCAAATGGGAAGATGAAGCAATATGCTAAAAACTCTTAGCATGCAATCAAAGCATTTCTTACTGGAAAACTTTTATTTCTAAATGCTTTCAATAATAAAAAAAATAAATCAATAAATCAGGCATACAACTAAGAAATATCAGAAAATAAATAAAAAGCAAATCCATGAATAGAAATTCTAAAAAACAATAAAAAAATCTCACTATTAGTTGAGAAATAAAACTAGAAGATAGTTTGAAAAAATTAACTCAATAAGCCCTTAGCCAATTGCTCCCAACAAGAGACAAAACTGCCAATATAAACAAATAAAAATAAAAATTACAACAAATGAATATCAGAAATTACTTAAAATTGTTTAGGTAAATGAATATGTCCAAAATATGAAAAAGTTAACAGAATAAATAGCAGATTAACAGAAAAGAATGAGAAATGGAGAGCTGAAATAACCTAATCTCATCAGACAAGCCATAAAAGTACTTCCAAAGAAAAAAACCTAGAATTAGATGAATTTACAAGTGAATTTTATCAAACATTCAAGATAAATTAATTCCATCATCATATAAATTCTTTGAAAAAAAATAGGGACAAAAAAGATCCTGTGAGACTGCTAGTATGACACCAATATGATCCTGGTACCTAAAACAGGAAGGGCTCTCAGAGAAAGCTAACCATATAGGCCAACTGCTAAAAATAGTAATAAGATCAGAAATAAAGGGTAAATAATATCTAAAACTAAAAGCTAGCATTATCCATAATAGAGAAATGCTAGCAGCTCTTTCAGTAAGACCAAGAAAATTAAATTGGAAATAGTGTTCCAAAAGCCTTAGCTCAGTTTTTAAGCTTTAAAATAAATTAGTAAATAGAATAACTAAACTGTATATAGTGAAGATTCACAGTTTCATATGCAGGCCTCCTTTTCTTTTTCTTTGCATAAGGACATATTCATATTGAAGTTTCTTAAATTCATCATAACAGGGGAAAATATAATTCTACTCTGTGCTCAGAGGCAGTTAGACGGTACAGTGGATAGAGTACAGGGCCTGAGTCAGGAAGACTCATCTTCTTGAGTTCAAATCCAGCCTCAAACACTTATTAACTGGGCAAGTCACTTAACCCTGCTAATCTCAGATCTTCATCTGTAAAAATGAGCTGGAGAAGGAAACGGCAAACCGCTCCAGGATCTTTGCCAGGACAACCCCAAATGGGATCACAAAAAATTGGACGGGACCAACAATAAACCTATTTGGAAACAGTTGCAAAGGAGAGGGAAAAGTCAGCAAGGCTTCTCATTAATTTTCAGTTTTTCACTGTCTCTCTTGAGAACAGTCAGTCACTGAAGGAGCGTTTCACTAACATGAAATATTGTGATATAGAAAAGAGCCTTGGACTATGGGTCAGGGTATCTTGTTCTTACTCTAAACTGTTATGAACCTGCATAACACTTTGAACAAACCACTTTTCTCTATTGCCCCAGCAGCTTTTTAATTTTATTTTAGTTCACATGTTAATTCCTGTGGACAAACTTTTTCTGATCCTGCTAAGTTACTGTGGTTTCTTTTTTTTTTTTTTTCAAATTATCATGGATACATTTATCTGTTTACATCTTTTATTTCCAAAACAGGCTGTAATTCCTTGAGGGCAAGAAGTGTCCCTGATTTTGTCTTTGTTTTGCTAGGGAGGCACAGTGCCTTGCATATAGTAGATATCTAATCAGGTATTGGATTAGATAGGGCTAGATAATACAAATTTAGAAGTCTCACTAAAAATTTCATGATTCCATGAGGTGCCTTGAACCTCAGGCCCCTCTCTTTGTTGCTTTCTCTTTGTCCATCTTTCTCTGGACCAGAGGTAGGTACCATCAGGGGACTTACGATTGCCTTTAAAGGACTGTACCTGCAGGGGCTGAATTCCACTAGCAATGAGGTCTGAGATCATGCGGACACTGGCCCTTTCCTTGGGGTCCAGCGGCAGGAGCCTGGGGGCTGTCGGTCGTGTTTCTTCCAGATACTCAATAATAGCCAGCTGCAACCCACAAGTGACAAAGACAAGAAACAAGGGGATGAGAAGAGTTTTGACCGCAGGGGAGTGGGGATGATGCCAACTTCCCGCCATCACCCAAGCTCAGGCTTATTTGACAGAGTGGGACAGTAAAGTCAGTGGTCCAGCTCTCCATAGGCTTCCCTAAATGATCTGCCCCATCCTTGCTGCAGAAGGAACCCTTGGAGATTTCCCATAATTCTGGCCCAAATGGCCCAGTTTGAAGATTTTTATCCCCACTGAAGGGAGAAATAAGAAGACACTTTATTCCTTAATCCCTGGAGTTCAGGCTTTCAGATGACTAAATCACCGTTTCCCCTTTGGCATGTGTGCATGTCAGGATGGGGAGGGAGAACAGTTTCCTCCCAGCCTGCTTGTGAGGATGACTGCGGGGCTGCCTGGTCCTCAGTACTCACTGACTGGGTAATGGTAATGCCGTCGATCTTCAGGGTTGGCACTTGTTTCATGGGGTTCAATGTCTCGAATTCCTTAGAATACTGTGAAGACAAGATCCCAAAGGGAAAGGGAAAGCCTGGGTTAGTCAGGTGGGTGGAAAGGAAGGTCAATCTATTCTTCCTGGCCTGGCCTGCTTGGCTTCTCTAAAGTACTCCCTCAATGTCGGCTATTTCAATGATTAGCCACTATGGGCTTACGTCAGCTCCCACAGACTGGAGCTGCTACCCATGTTCCAAACTTGTCCTACGTTGCTCGGCTCGGTGCCTGGAGTGGCCCCCCTGCTCTTTCTGTCCCATGAAGCCTGACTCATTCTTCAAATCTTAGTTCAAAAGCCAATGCCTCCAGGAAGCCTTCCCGGAGAATCCCACCCCGACAAAAGCCTGAATGCTGTCTACCTCCTCTAAGGACCTCCAACATCCTGGGGCCTGGCTACAGGCTTTCTTACCTGTTGCCCCCCATCCTTTACGAGGTTGATGGGAACGATGTCGTAGTCGATCCCCTTGAGAGCTAGGGCTGCCGAGGGAGAAACAGCACATACATATCACGGGCTGGTGACGGGCAGGCTCCCATGCCTGGGGAAGGGGATCCCATGCTAGGGGAAGAGGCTCCGGCGACTGTGCTTCTATAGGGAGTTTCTCCAGTCTCTGGAGGGATCTGGCCTGCCACCTTTAGGAAGTATTCCCTAGCCACCTCAGCACAAAGTGTTTTAAGTGTTTACTGTCTAGACCAGCTGGGCAGTGGATGGTGCACTGGCCCTGGAGTCAGGAGGACCCGGGTATCCCTGGGCAAGTTGCTTAATCTCATTTTCCTTATCTGTAAAACAGGGATAATCACAGCCCCAATCTCCTGGGCTTTTGTGAGCATAAGAGGAGATCATGTTTGGAAAGCACTTTGCAGACCTTAAGGGGCTATCTAAATGGGGTTGTCATGACCAACACATACCAAGACAGGCCAGGGTGTTTTCTTAGCAGATTCTGGATTCCTTCTCCAGTGGAGTAAGAGGTTAAGTGACTTGCCCAGGATCACACAACTATATAAATACTGGATTCGAACTTGGGTCTTCTAGATTTTAGGTCTAGTGCTTTAGCTATTGAGCCACCTAGCTGCCTTAGACGCTAGGACTGCACTCCCTATAAAAGCTAAATATTATTGTTATCATCATTCACGCAGTACTTAGTCTATGCACCACAACAAAGCAGTCGGGTTCACATCTCTTACTCCTCCCTGGATGGAAGCTTCTGAAGGGCAGGGATGACCATCCGTCTCATTCCTTCTCATCATCTCTTCTTGCAGCCTCACAGGAGGAGACTCACAAGCGTGTGCTGAATGAATGGGATGGTGTGAAAAGTACATTCTTAGATAAGTAATTAGAGATCCTTGATAAGCAGGACTAGGTGGCTGCTAGAGATGGGTGGAATGCACTAGACTCCTTTAACTCAAATGGCGGAATCCTAATGAGATCCTGGGAAGGACTTCTGGGCTGCCCCTTGGAAGGGCAGTTAGCATTTACTGGACCCACTCTTTGGGTTTGAAGCTCAAAGGGTGGCTGGCTGGCGGTTTTCCTGTGATACTCCTTGAGGATTTGGAGAAAGCTGATTGGGAATAATATCTCGTGTTGGGAAAGACTGAAGAAGGATTCAAAGACAGTGAGTGTGACTCTGACAGTGCCCTGATTCTACCAGAGGCAGCAGAAGAAAACATCATGTCTGTGATTCTGTCAAAAGCTGGAGTTTGGAGACTGGAGAGAGACGGAGAAGGCTGAATTGAATACTTGAAGATACAATATAAGAAGGAGTCTAAGTAGATTTTTAAGTAGATTAGCTTAGTGAATTATATATTATAGATTAAGGAGTTTAGGTGAGATCTGAGAAATCAGACATGAAGAAGCTCCTTATGGGGCAGATTGGGAACTGGGTATTAGTTATTTATTAGATTTAGGGATAAATAGATTTAATAATGCCTCTCCTAACTCATCTCTAATTCATATATTCTATCCTTACCCTTTCTTATAGTTAAAATAAATAGGGTTTTTTGTATAACCAGGCTCCAGCAGATTTTCAACTGCCAAGACCAGCTATTTTCTCCAGCTGCCAACAACTGAATCTCCTTAACCTAATAGTTTATCCATAAATATTGATACCAATCAATATCAGGGTTCATATTCCCCACTACAATGGGTATGGCTGTTTCCTGGCAAGGAACCCAAATTCTGGAACACTAAATCTTCCAGGGTGGGAGGGGTGAAGAGGGCAACCAGAGCACCAAAAATCAAAATTCATAAACAAAGAAGAAACAAAATATTGTATAGATTCATACAGTTGGAAGAGACCTAGCCCTTCTCTAGCCCAGTCCCCTTCATTTGACAGACAAGGAAAACAAAGCCCCAGTGGGATGAAAGTGATTTCTCCATGTGATGTAGGCATTTGAACTTAATTCTTTAAACTATAAACCCATTGCTTTAAAGCTATGACTGAGAAGTGTTAACAATGAAAGGTGCTTTTATTTTATTAAAAAAAAAATCCTTACTTTCCATCTTAGAATCAATACTGAGTATTGGTTCCAAGGTAGAAGAGCAGGAAGGGCTAGGTATTGGGGGTTAAGTGACTTTCCCAGGGCCATACAACTAGGAAGTATCTAAGGTCATATTTGAACTCAGGACCTCCTGTCTCTAGGTCTGGCTCTCAAACTGAGCCACCCAGCTGCTCCTGGAAGGTGCTTTTAAAATGGCAGTATCTCATCTTATTTCAGAACATATTATGTCTCACATCTTTCTCTGATGAGGGTAATCTGCTCAACATCCACAAATCAACATTGAATGGAAGAAATCAAGGATAAACTCTGCCTCCTTTCTCACTGATGTATCCTAGGAAAGTCTCCTAAATAGCTTGAGGTGTTTCCAGAAATCCTGCCTTGTTCAATTTTAGACAAGGAAGGTGATGAATATTTCATCTTTGATAGAAAGGAAGGAGAATAGCTATCAGGAGTTTGGGAAATAGAATAGTGATGTTCTGGGTATATATAAATGTAACTGGGGTGGGATATGGATGGAGAGGTCTTTGGATTAGGGGAGTTGGGAGGTGGAGAAGATTAAAATATTTTTACACATGTCCCAAATGGTTCACAGATGTCTCAGAAGATGAAGTTCTGGATCGCTGGTATATCAAACTGGTCAGTAGATCCCAGATTAAGAATTGGATTTAGTTTTTTTCCTAGTCTGCTAATTGAATTATATTTTAATTACTGCTCTGAGAACTATAACTCCTGACAAATATGCATTCTTAGTTTCTTCTCATTTCTTTTTTGAACCATTTGGAATTTCTTGTTGTAGTTCCATGCCCTCTTGAGATTGTATAGGATTCCATGTTTCATTAGGCATTAATTTTGTTTCCTAACTTTTGGTAAGAGTTTTGTATTATTTTTGAAGGTTTAGGATTTATCTTTTCATTTTAGATTTAAGATCCTCTCTGCTGATTTATCTGCTTATGGTCTAGGTTTTTATTTTCCTCTGCCTGAAATCTTTGCTGTTTCAGCATCCTCCCCCTCTTTTATATTTCCCCATCACTCACTTTGCTCCTTTTTTGTCCTGAGGACTCAGTTCTACATATAGCACATAATTCCTCTTTGAATTTTTTTTAGGTTGGTGGGGGTGGGGAAGTAGGGTGCAGCTAGGTGGCTCAGTAGATTGAGAGCCAGGCCTAGAGATGGGAAGCCCTAGGTTCAAATCTGGCCTCTGACACTTTCTAGCTGTGTGACCTTGGCTAAGTCACTTAACCCCAGTTGGCTAGCCCTTACCTCTCTTCTGCCTTGGAATACTTAGTATTGATTCTAAGAATGAAAGGGTTAAAAAAAAAGTTAGTGGGATGGATCAAGTGTGTGGCTTCCTATCTTATTGGTCCCATATCCCAGAACTCATTTGATTGTCAGTCTTTAAAGATCTAAAGGGTTGTCATGGGGAAGAGGATGGGATCCATTCTGTTTTGTTCTGGACCAGGTTCTTAACCTGGGGTCTGGGAACTTGTTAAATTTTTTTAAAGATTAAAATATATTTGGTAAATATTTGATAAAATAAATAAAAATTCAATAGAATATAGATCAATATTATATTTTAAAAACTAAATCAATATGTAGCCTGTGGCTATCTTCATGTAGGAATTAGTGGTTTCCCTCAGGATTTAGGAGTAGACATAGCAATACAATGCTACAGGACAATTCTAAAGAACTTGGGACAAAGAATGCTTTCTACTTCCAGGGAAAGAACAATTAGAGTTTGAATACAGATCAAAGCAGACTATCTTTCACATTAGTTTCTTTATGGTTTTATTGGGGGTTTGGGTTTTATGAGTCTTCTCTTACAACAATGACCAATATGGAAGTTTGTTTTGCATGATAGTACATGTATAACCCAGATCAAATTGCTTACCATGGGGGATGGGGAGGGAATGAAGGTAGGGAGACAATTTGGATCTTAGAATTTTGGAAAATATATGCTGAAAATTGTTGTTACATGTAATTGGGAAAATAAAAGATCTTCAAAAAAATTAAACAAAAAGATCTGGGAGTAGAAAGTTCCGGGGAAGTAGGTTTCCATTTGGAATACTGAAAAACTTATCAGTCTTAGTTGTCTAAAAATGAAAGTTTTCCCCTCTTTTGAAAGAGTGAACTCCCTGATACTGGTAATGCTCAATCAAAGCTGATAACCCTTGGACAGGGATGCTACAGAAGAGATTGCTAAATAAGAAGGGGGCTGGCCCTTTAAGATTCCATGATTCCTAGGTTTTACCCATAAAACAGAATTAGAAGGTTGTTCTTGGGGGGGGGAGGGGAAGAGGGAGAGAGGGAAAGAGAGCTATTATTGAGTTGCTGATTGTTAGGGTGTGTGTGTGTGTGTGTGTGTGTGTGTGTGTGTGTGTGTGTGTGTGTGTGTGTGTGTGTGTGTGTGTGTGTGTGTGTGTGTGTGTTTGCTTTAGAGTCAATTAATAGCTGACAGTTATTTACAAATTGTTTTCTGTATATTGTCTCCTAGAACATTTTCCAGGTAAGTTAGTGGAAGGGGATGAAATAATTTGCAAATGGTTACAGACAATGTCAGAAGTGAGATGAGAACTCAGGTCTTTCTGATTTCAAGTCCTGGAAGATAATCTCTCTGGCCCAAAGATGGCTTCCCTGGAGTACTGTCTGGCTAGCTGTGACAAGTGCATGGTCCTGTCCTCATTGGTCCCCATTCCCTCTTCTGGTTTCTGTTCCCTCCATTGGAACCTCCTCTTTTTCTAGCAGGCTCTGAGGGAATCTAAAGGGTTCTCTCTTCAGGACATTAATCTGCCCAGTCTGATTAGTTAGCAAAATCAAATAAGAGAAAAGCCTAGGAAGGAATGTAGTATGGATAAAAGCCAGGCCCTGCTCCTGGCCCCCAGCAAAGATGACGCTGCCAGGTCAGCTCGATTCTAAAGCATAACTTTATTAATGTTTTTTTTTAAATCAAAATACAATTTAGAAAAATTATAAAACTTCCAGGAAAGAAAAAAAAAACACTTTTTTTGTCAAGTGTTAACAGTAACAATTTAGAAAATAAATTTTTGAAATTGATGGAGGTTGTATATGTAATGTAACAATTTAAATGTCTCCTATGAAATAATAAAAATACCCACAAAATGTAGGCAGCATTGGAGAGCAGAGAGAAGGAGAAGAAGAAGGAGGAGAAGGAGAGACAGAGAGAGAGAGGGAAAGGGACAAGGAGAAGGAAAGGGACAGGGAGAGGGAGAGGGAGGAGGAGCTGGTACCTTTAACCCAAAGCAGTGCAGTTGAACTCTGTCTTCCTATCTTACTTTTTTTAATGGGCCTGGCTCTCAATCCACTGAGCCACCTAGCTGCCCCTTCCTATCTTACTTCTTTGGAGTCCTCTGATTTGCCTTCACCTTTTTCTTGAAATTTCTCCAGGATTATGGAGATGGGTAGGGGAGACCACTCTTACCTATTCGAACTCTCCAGGAGCAGGAGCTTCGGAAATAAGAATAGAGGATTGGCTGAGAAAAGAGAAGAGAGAGAAACTTAATTCCTGCTTTCTGGTCTTAATCATAGAACTCTTCCTAGAGTGGACAGAGGTAGACATCTTGCTTCCCACTCCAAGCAGGGAGTGGGCCTGCAGAATAGATGGTAGGTCATCTTTGGTTTTTGAAGAGGATCAATGACATCACTGGGTGATGTCCTGATTTGTGAATGAATTGGATTTAAGTGTGGCAGAATTGCACAAAGTTGATTGCTTTGGGCCCGAAGTCACAGAAAGCCTTAAGAGAACAAAAGCACATTCAGATCTTTAAGACATTCAGATCAAAGGATCAAAATGGACAGGAGTTGTCTTCACTGAGAGTCAAAGGGCCTACATCTTGGTGGGGATCCTAGCTTCCAGAAAGCCTTACCTTTCCAGGAACTGCCATGTTGTTCTTATGACCCTTGAACAGAAAAATTTCCATCAAAACTTGCTTGGTGGGAGGAGGAGTTAATAGGGGGGTGGAGCACAGGAGCCAATGAGGAGGAAGCTGGTATTCTCCTACTTGGCTCAATGCTGTGGCCAGCCTTTGGGAAGGGAAAGATAGGCCATCTAGTGTCCCAGTCTTGGGACACTTTTTCTCAACATACTTCCCACCGGATAGCTGAACCCATTTGTTGTATAAAAAGACAGCCTAAGGCACAACTATGAAGCAATATCGTTTTAGGTACCCGTTCCCCCTCACTGAAGCCTTTTACGCCCTTCCCCCTCCCAGATCCTCTGTACTTTCCCACTCATAAAAAATCTGATAGATTCTCTAACATTAAGATATTGGGGGGTGGGGGGGAGGGAAGGAGGAGCAGACAGCTGAGTAGCTCAATGGATTGGGAGCCAGGCCTAGAGATGAGAGGTCCTGGGTTCAAATCTGATATCATACCATACCCTTCTTAGCTGTGTGACCCTGGGCAAGTCACTTAATTCCCATTGCTTAGCACTTACTGCTCTTCTACCTTGGAACCAATATACAGTATTGATTCTAAGACAGATGGTAAGGGTTTAAAAAAAAAAAAGATATGAGGGGCTTAATGGAGGTATTTTTCTTTTAAAACTGGACCCACATGAAGTCAATAATTATAGGTATAAGGAATCCTGGGATATTTGCCTCCTTCCCTTCTATTTCCCCTTGGGGAAACTGGGAGAAATAAATTATACATCTCCAGAGAATGTATGCATGGCCTGTTGTTGTTGTCAGTCATTCAGTCAGGTCTAACTCTTCATGACTCCAGGGACCATAGCTATCCTTTCTTTGGTAAGGATAGTGGAGTAGTTTGCCCATTCCTTCTCCAGTGGATCCTTTGGTCAGGCAATCAGTCTGAGGTTAAGTGACTTGCCCAGGATCATGTATCAAAAGTGGCTGAGGCTGAATTTGAACTTAGATCTTTCTGACTCAAGGCCTAATACTCTTAGTCCACAGCTGACTCTGGCCTGTGCTGCCAGTAGCAGAGAGTAAAAGGTGTTTATAGGGAAAGAACAAAGCCTGGGATACAGGATGCACCTAATAAGTGCTTACCAATCAACCAACTGATTAAATAAGTAGTGGCAACGTAAGGAGGTATTTTTGCATTCAGTTAGCCAACTCTTACCCTGTAGCTCTGAGGTTGGCTCTCAGGCCACTTATTTATACAGGAAAAAATATTCTCCAAATTACACAGTAACCAGAAATGAACTAGAAGAATAGGGAAAGGTCTTGGGAGACACCGACATCTCTAGATACTTGACTGGAACTCAGGAGACCTAGTTTTTAGGTTTTAAAGCTGTTAGGTGGATAAAGCCCTGATAAACAGTTGAGTTAAAATCGGGCCTCTGATACATACAGCTGTGTGACCCAGGGCAAGATTCAACTTTGTTATGCCTTAGTTTCATCATCTGCAAAACTGAAAGCACTACAGAATGATTATAATTCGTTCTGATCTTGTGACTAATTCGGTTCTTGACCTTAAGAGTTATCTAGCTGCTTTCTGGGCCTCAATGGTCTTTCCCAACAGAGGGTGCTGTGGTGCGAGGCAGTACAATCTCTCGAGTACGCGAGACTACATATCCCAGAGTGCAGTGGGGCAGTCGCAAATATAGAAGGTGTTGGAATCGCTTTTCTACTTCGGGGAGACAAAGGGCGTTTTCTGCAGGCTAGGCCTAATTTTGGGCCGGGAGTTAGGGAGCCAGAAGTTTGGACACCTTTCTTCTCTCCTCGCCCTGGGCGCTTAGGCCCTTCCGTTAAGTCCTCCCCTTCCGTTGTGTACCGACCTTTCCTGCCTGCATCTTGGACCTTTCTGTGCTCAAGAAGCTTCGCGTCTGAGACTCCCCGAGCAGCGTGGGCAAATCATTTAGATCATCAGAGCCTCAGTTTCTTAAAGTTGTCAAATGAAGGAGGGCAGATTAGATTGCTTTTATGGTCTAGAGTTTCTCTTGTGCTCCTGGGAGTGGTAGTCCCTTCTACGCCTTTCTCTCATATTCTCCTTACTAACGCGAGACAACGCGCCTCATTAAAGATTTCCGGATGCCGACCAAGAACTACTATTCCCACAATGCACAACACTATTAACTCCGGGCAGGACAGGGGGCGGGGCAAGCAAAGGAGAACTACATTTCCCAGGTCGCCTCATGCTGAGGCCCTTTGCCCCTCGCTGGCGAAGCTGGTGGGGAGAACCAGTTGGTATCTGGGCCTGGGCGGAGTAGACGAAGCATGTGCCCGGCGGCGGTGGGAGTAGGTCTGGCCGAGTCCGGGCTTCGCCTCCGTCGGGGCCGCTGCAGGTCGAAGGTTTCCGGGGCTCCACTGGTAGAGCCAGAGCTGGCTGCCGGGGATGGCGGCCTTTGCTCTAAGCAGCCTTCGAAACCGAGACCAAAGCCCCGTGGGCGGGCAATGGGGTTGGTCCTGCTGGCCGCAATCACCATGCTGGCTTTCGCCACTCGCTTCCACCGGTTGCACGAGCCGGCGCACGTTTGGTGAGGCTGGGGCGCCATGGCAACAGGGAGGGCATGAACAGCCGTTTGATTGGTTGAGCCGGCCAAGGGGGCGGGGTGTGATGGGAGGTGAGGCCTGCCAGTGAAGGGTGGTCCAGGCTAAATCTGTAAAAACTTTTCACCTGTTGAATAAATGGACGTTTAAGGGTCGAGATACCAGCCCTCAGTCCAACTTATCCAGCTGTATAGGATTTCTTACCTAGGGAAAGAGAATAATTCTATGGGTCTATAATGTTTTTTAGAGTTCTTCGAGATCTCCCCATCATTTATTAGCCATCATTTCAGAATACATTTAGTACATTGAGTGTCTTCACTGCCTTCCATGTGCAGAGATTTTAGCCTAATTGCATTGGTGAAGGCAATGAAACGACTGTTTTCACTGTACCCATACTGCTAACATTTTAATTCTTTAGGCATCAGCAGCAAAGAGATATTTTTTGCCCTTTTCCCATATCAAAGGCAGATGATTATGCTTCTGGGAAACCAGGTCTGGAATTTCCCTGTAGGAATAGATTGTTCTTAGTTCTCTTCTTAAGTATTCAGTTTGAGAGTACTGAACTGAGTAGACATAGAAACCTATAGCCTACTTTTAAAAGATTTTTTTTAAACTTGGGCTTTGGTTTAAAAAAAGAGAGACTTTAGTGCAGCTTTTAACTGACCAATGAATCAGATTACCACTTGGATATAATAACTATGTAAAAGTGTGAAAAATGGAGCAGGAGAGAGTTATTGTGGTGATGAATAGGATTATTTAATAGTCCTATAAGTATGGATATGGGAATACCCATTTGTTCATTTGCTAACGTTATGATATTTGTAGTATAGAATTCTAATTTTTGCAACCTGGGATGCCCATGTTCTATGAAACACCCTCCAACACATTTTATAGTTTGATGTGCTTACCTATAGGGTATGGGTAACTTCATGCTTATAAAAACAAACCAGGAATGGAAAATCGCTTGAAAACTACCTCATATTATCATTACCACTTTCCTCTGAACTTCAGGGAAGACTGAGAGGGGATAGGAGTTGAAAAATAGAACCATCTGTCCTTTGATCAGTGTCATGATTTCTACACAGAAAGTTTAAGGTATCATTACAGAAGCTGGGCTGTTTGTTATTACTAAGTCACCTTTTTCTTTTCTTTTTGCTCTAGTTGGGATGAAACTCACTTTGGAAAAATGGGAAGTTACTATATCAATAGAACTTTTTTCTTTGATGTTCACCCACCTCTGGGGAAGGTGAGGAGATCTATGTTTTGCCACATGAATTGAGAAGTCTCTTCAGTCAGTTGTTTGGTTGGTCAGTCAGCTGGATAGGAACCATGCCACATACCAGTAGCCCCCAAATTACTAACAACAAGTTATGAAAACCATCTCTTTATTTTCTCTATAGTCCCCAGTCTCTTTCCCTATTTCCCACCTTGAGCTTTAGTTCCCTGGCATTATGGGGGGGTGGGGGTGGGAATTTACTTTCTGGCTTTCCCCCCTGCTTTTTAAAGTAAAAAAAAAAAAACCCAAAGATTTGTGAAATGCTGGAATAATTTAGGAGAGTATAATTTGGGGATGGCTCTTGAATCAAGGCTGGTTTACCAAGAGAGTACTCCTCCTACTCAAAAGTGTATTCCCCACGTAAAACTAGTATTTTTTTTTTGCTTCATTCACTTTGCCATTCTGCTCTAAAATTCTATTATCTAGAGAATCATTTGAATTTGCGTGCATCTGCTTATAAAATTGCAAACAAGTGTGTGAGGGCTAAAAGTTTATCTGTTATTCACATATTTATGTAAATACGTCAGATTTCTTTTTCCTAATAGCTAGCTGATATGGGTACACTGAGGTAATGGAAGTTTTGATTTAGGTAGAGGGAAAGGGAAGGTAGTTTTGAATCATGGAGCATTTTTTGTTAGGATTATGGATAGCTTGAATATGTTATACAGAGGAAATCTTAGAATAGGATGGGGGAGAGGGGAAGGAAACAAGTATTTGTTAAAAACATCAACTATGTGTGAGGCATTATGCTGATCGTAAGTGCAGACAGGAGTACCTTGGTGGTGGCATTACATGGAGTTTAAAAGGAGAGCAAGTTTAAAAGGAGAACACCTGTAGGAGATGGGAGCTTGCCAAAGATGCTTTCAAAATTTTGTTTTTAGCAAGACTGTAACTAGAGCCTGGTGAGCTTATCCTAGGATACCAAATCTAGAGGGTTTGAATGACTGATTGTCTACTGCAATAAGAAACAACAGATATTACCAATTAGTTAACAAGAATGATTAAAGTAGGAAATTTCCAGATAGTGCTAAGCGGGGATAAGCTCTTTTCTTGACTTCCCCTAATCCCAGACAAGTTGTGTGCTTTATTACCTTCAAGTGAAGACACATTTCCTGCCTGCTGCCTGTAGAGGAATTGTTTTGGGAGCTTAAACTCGTGTCAGGCTCAGAAATTCCTAGTAACATACAGCTCTGCCTAAGGCTGCTTCTGCTTCTAAGAAAGGAAAAGACAAAAAAAAATTCCTTTCTTTCCTACTCTGTTCTCCGGACTTTCTCAGGCTACTAATAGTAGATTTATTATTGATTGGTCTTTTGTGGGCCAACCCTGAAACTTAATAAACATTTACAACTTTGTTTCTAGGGGAATAATAAGTTTACAGTTCCTGATTTAGTTAGAAACTTTTGTAACACAACAATTGGAATGTAGACTATGTTGCCAATACTTATTTGTATCCCCTGAAGCACTTAGCAGAGGAATGGAAACACACAGATACAAAGTAAATACTTAATTTATTGTGTCTTGGAGTCTTGCTACAAAGCCTTTCAGATTCAAATTGCATGCTCCTAGTCCTTAGCTTGTAATTTAAAACTTAAGAGATAGTTTTCCTAAGGTTTTTTTTCCCCTTTAGAATTTACTTTAATGGAACTGTGTTCTCCATCTGATGTTTTGTATTGCATCCCACTCACACTTTGCCAGCTTATGTGATCTTTGCTTGACTCATACATAACACACAGACCTTTATCAGTTTTGCCCTCCCTTGTTATATGACGAGCCCACTTCCTTTTTCTGGTCCTGCATTTTTTTTTTGATAGCTTCTTTAATGTTTTTTGCATGAATTTTGCCTTTGGTAATATCTCTTTGTTGCCACCACATGCTCTCCATTGCCCTTTGGGCAGCCCGCCATTTTGATTCTTTGGAGACAGTTTTATTTCAAGAATTGCAGTCATACAGCTTCATGTAAACACTTAAAATTGTGTATTTACTTTAGGGAGAAGCTTAGAGTTACTATAGGTGCTTTATGAGATTCCCAGATGCAAACCAGACCATATCTTTCCTCCTCTCCCAGTCTGGGTCCATTTCATTTTCTATCTGTAGTGTCCAAGATATATGAGTCCCTGAAGGATTGATACTCCACTAGCAATCCAAGGATTGATGCTCCATGAACAATCTCTCCAGTTGCATATCATAGACTGGTCAACAAGCCTTTCTTTCTCTTCCATTCATTTTTTCCTTTGTTGATTGTTAGGCTGAGCCTTTTTGAATGGTTCATCATTTAGTAGTCTGAGCCTTGATACTATCAGGCCAATGTCTTCCACAAATAGGAGCATTTGGGGTACCTTGCCATTTATAGGGAATCCCTTTTTTAAAAATTAGAATCTGCCTGGACAACCTCAATGACAACAGAAAATACTTTTGTGGCAAACGTAGGCCAAACTTCATAAAGTTATTTCTGAAAAACAACAATTCTTGTGTTTTAGATAAAACTTGCTGAGCAGTGTATTCTCTGGCATTATTACTAGGAGTTTTTGTAATTTTTTTTTAAAGCAGCCAGTCGATACTCAGTATTCTACTTCCTATATGGATTATTTTGGGTTCACTGGGCACCATGTTGGAGTGAATAGTTCAGTGGCATACAGTTTGTTTCTTTGTCATAAATGTTCCAGATAGGTCTGATATTTTAGCTGCTTTCAGGATAATTACATAAAGACTGGTGTATGTTTGTAAAGGAGATTTTACATTATCCATTACAGGGGAGGTGTAAAAATGAGTGTGAGGCTTATGTCCTCTAATGCCCTTTCTGACTCTAAATCCTATAATCTTATGTCAGAGTAAAAAGTGTGGTGTAGTAAACAGGGCACTGATTTGATCTGTAGACAAAGATCTTGCATTCAGACCTGGATCATTTTATTCTACCCTGTGCTCTTTGGCTCACAATTTCCTCATCTTTAACATGAGGGGAGTCACACAACTTCCTCATCTCTAACATCAGTGGTTTAGATGAGATGATTTCCTAGGTCCCTTTCAGCTCTAAATTCTAATATCCTCTGATCCCTTAGGAATTTGTAACTCACAATCTCAATTTATAGTTAATTTGTTTAGGTATGAAAAGGTATCTTCATTTTTCTCTGGAGCTTTTCAGGAATAATTCTTTTGGAATATTGAGCCTATAAACTCTCTTGTTTTGGAATTGGTCTCTAGGTATTTTTTCCTTTTAAAAAAAATTATAGGCTTTATTTTTGTTTCCCCAGAGAGCCATCCCTTTTAACAAAGAATTAAGCATTTCTTTTTTTCTCCTTTCCCTTCATGATGATCCTTTTTTCCTCACCATTTCTCCCTTTATCATCTAGCCTTCTTCTCTCTCCCTTTTCTTTCTGTTTCTTTTTATATTTCAGAAGCTCTCCTCCCTTTCAGAGGACCTGTCTGGAAGAAATGTTCAGACAGAGAATAGAATATGCAGTAGTCTTCCCCTTCTGTGATCATTTCTAATTTCACAACAAATTAAGTAAGGCTGAATGAGAAACTACTCATTATCTTCGCTCATCAAATTTTTCCATTTCCCTTTTATATATTTACTGCTTTAAAATATGTGGTCATTATAGACCCTACCTCTAAAAACCCTACCCCCATCCCATTTCCTAGGCACAGAGAACTTTTGTTCACGCAGTGAGCATTCCAGACAAAAAAACCCTTTGCTTTATAGAAGCTGCATGAGAAGATGGTATTACTAATTAGATCTGTGTGCAGAGGGAGCTCTAAAACTGTGGGTGCAGCTGGAACAGAGTTTGATGGGGGAAGTTTGGAAAGGCAAGAGTGAATTTTGCTGCTTTAAATTCTGTTTCCTTTTTAATTGTCCTTCCTCCCCCCCTCCCCCTACCAGATGCTTATAGGACTTGCTGGTTACCTGAGTGGTTATGATGGCACCTTTCCTTTCCAGAAGCCTGGGGACAGATACGAACATCACAATTATATTGGGATGAGAGGGGTAAGGTTTTGTGCGCTAATGAAGCCCAAATCTCTTATTGGATCTCTTTGAAAACAAAGGATAAACAATAACAACAAGAAGCCCAAATGATTTAAACCCCTTATGTTCCTAAAGCCTTTACTTTCACCCAGATGATATGAAACATCAAGTATTTAGGGAAAAAAAAAAAACCAAACTTTTATGTGAAAGAGTAGATCAAGGTATTGTGTTTGGGCCCAGATAGTAGAGATTGGACTAATTGTGTTTGGGCCCAGATAGTAGAGATTGGACATTAGACAGAGGTAGATTTTGGCTCAATAAAGAAGACTTCTTAATAATTAGAGCTGACCAAAGAAGGAAGGGGCTGCCTTTTTAGGTAGTTAAGTTCCCTGGTCTGGAAGTATGCAGATAGAGGCTGTATGGCAATTATCAGGGATGTTGTAGAGGGGATTTATGCTTCAGAAGAGGGCTTCATCAGAACATCTGCAAGGTTCTTTCCGAATCTTATTCAATGATTCAACTGCATTTATAAAAAAACAACAACTTTTTCTTTGAGAATTTTAAAACACCTTAGAGACTGAACAACGTATCAATTCTTTCTGTATCCCTGCTCTGGGCTAATTATCATATATGTGCTGTCATGTTCTACTATATAAAACAATGGAGACGGAGACAACCCCTTGTCCTCAGGGATCTTACTTCTCAAAATAATTTTTAGTCTTTCTATGGTGTGAATTAAGCAACACATAGGACAAAAAATGTATTTGGGAGGTAGCTAGGTGGCTCAGTGGATAAAGGGCCAGACTTGGAGATTAGAGATCCTGGGTTCAAATCGAGCCTCAGATACTTCCTAGCTGTGTGATTCTGGGCTAGTCACTTAATTGCCATTGCCTTTATCATACTGCTCTTCTGCCTTGAAACTGCTATTGATTCTACGACAGAAGATAAGGGTTATTATTTTTAAAGAAAGGAAGAAAAGAAAATTATATTCTGGCCTTACATGGGAAGAATAGGTTTGTCATTTTTGAATTAAGTAAAATGACTTTATCCATTTTCAGCACTTAACACAGTGCCTGTGCTTAATAAATGTTTATTGATTGATTTCCATGCTAAAATTATGTGTGGACACATTCCTTTCAAATGTGTGCAAATGTGTTATTGTAGTTTTTGCAAAAGCAATTGCCCTAGTATCCTAGTGTTCCAGCCCTTTAAAATGAACTTTTCCTTTAGAGGGTGAAGTAATGGGTTATAACTGCCCCCTGCACTACAGAATCCTTTCTTCAGAGTTCCTAGCATGTGCCCATGCTGGCCTCTTAAAGCCAACCTTCAACTTAAAACTTACTCTTGTCTCTATAACTCTAGTATTACAAGGGACAGTTATTTTGGGAAGAGGAAAGTGGAAACCAGATATAGATGCAGTCATTCTCTAAAGCCCTCTCTTGGGTTGATAAGAGAGGACCAGTGTGAATACCAAAAATGTCGATGAGTATATAGAAATGTAGGGTTTACTTTGGGGGGGAATGTAAGTTATTAGATACTTTATGACATTTGGGAACCTTAGAAAAGATGTTATAGCCTTTACATATCCTAAAGTCATTGATGGGGAAATTGGGGGCCCATTTTACCTATCCAGGCAGTGGTAGAGTTACAAGTCCCAGTGTTTTATTCATGATAGAGGACAGTGTTGTGAGCAGAGTAGGTAAATATATGTTGACTTATTGGTTTTATTCTTTACTTTTTTATTATACTAGGGCAGTCAGAGGACCCAGTGGATAGAGAGCCAGGCCTGAAGTCAGGAAGACTCATCTTCTTGAATTCAAATCTGGCCTCAAGTACTAGATGTGTCATTGTGGTCAAATCACTTAATCCTATTTACCTCAGTTTCCTCAGCTGTAAAATGAGCTGGAGAAGAAATGGCAGACAACTCCAGTATCTTTGCCCAGCAAATCCCAAATGGGGTCAAAAGAGTCAAATATGTCTGAAAAATGATCAAATGACAACAATAACAAATATACATTGAATTATTGGTTTTACCATGCACTGCATTATTATACTACCTGCTTCTTGTCCAGAAGGAAGCAAAAGCATGTCTCCAAAGTGAGTATTTTCTAGTGCTAACCAGGGAAGCTTTGATCAAAGACAAGCAAGCAAGTGTGAGATGGAATGTGGTATAGGAGAAGACTGGTTTTGGAGTCAGGACCCCTAAGTTTGAACTACAGCTCCTGTATTTTTCCCTCTTGGGATGCATCCCCCACCTAGGACAGTTACTTCTCTGATCCTCAGCCTCTTTATCTTTAAAATTGGTGTATAATCCTTCCACTACCCGACCTCACACGTGTGTTATGGGGCAATGATGTTAATCACTCATGTTCTGTATATTTTGCTAACAATCAATTCCTTGTTTTTCCTCACTTTTGTTCTTACCCGACAGTTCTGTGCTTTCCTGGGCTCCTGGCTGATCCCCTTTGCCTACCTCACAGTGCTAGAGCTGTCTAGGTCCCAGCCAGCGGCTTTGCTGGCTGCTGCCCTACTCACCTTTGGTAAGTTGCTTCTTCAAGTTAAAAGGGCGATCACTTTTCAGATCTGCCGATACTAAGATTAGTTTGTTCTGCCATACTCACAACACATTGACTGTATTTTGAAGTGTTTCAGTGGGTGAGAGAGAAAAACAGACTTGACATAATCCTTTTTTTTCAGGTGGCAAGTTTGTTTATGAAAATATTTGTTATATGTTTTGTTTTGGAACAACAGACACTACCTAACAAATGCTCAATCCCCTCACAATGTATGTTTCTTGAAATCAATTATCTAATAGAATGATTGCAGTGATAATGCATACCAATTCTCATTTTTGTACCATACTGATTTGGTATAAAGGGAAAATGTCTGCTTTAATTTTAATCATTTGACACCAACATTGCTTGTTGTCTTTGAACTACATTTTGTTACCTTTTAGGGTTGTCTTTTAAAAAAAAGCTTATTGATAATTTTTGTTAAGGAACAATCATTTACTAAGTAAGCATCTGCTACTGTGTGCCAGGTACTATACCAAATGGCTTACAAATATCTCATTTGATCTTTACAATCCTAGGAGGTAGATGCTATTAATATCCCCATTTTACAGTTGAGGAAATGGAAAGAGAGTTTTAGTGACTTACCTATGGTCATACATCTACTAAGTTTTTGAGACTGGATTTGAACTCAGGTTTTCTTGACTCCAGTTCTAGTACTATCTAGTATGCTATCCATTTGCCTTGGAAAAGGTAGGAAGGGGCCATGGCCTTTAAATGTCAAAACGAAGATTTTATATTTGGCCCTGAAAGTACTAGGGAGCTACTAGAGTTTATTGAGCAGGGTCATTGACATGGTCAATGGCTTTAAGAAAAGCTTTTTAGTAGCTGAATGGAGGATGGATCAGAGTGGGCCATAGAAATGATAGTCAGACACTTTGCCATTAGGGCTTTGCAGAATTCTGTTTCTAACTTAAGGAATTTGCAAATTTTGTCAATGGTGATGTGCCAAGTTTTAGTAAGCAATGGAGTGTTTCCAATGTCTAGAGAACAACAGTTATCGAAATGAGATCCTTTGTTGTGCCCAGGGCAACAGAGTGGGCATGCTCATGTTTCACAACTTGTGGCTCTGACTTCACTTGTTCTCATTTAGAGTATGAAGTCATGATAGCATATTGAGAGGCACCATTTTATTAGGGAACAAGTGCTAGAATGGGTTTTGGAGACACAAGTCCTTTAACCTTGATGACCCTCAGTTTCCACCTCTGTAAAATGGAGATAATGAGACTTGCCATACCTGCCTTACAGGGTATGGTGAGAACTTCATGTCATAGACCATTCATGTATAGAATTTAATTTCTCTTATCTTCATCCTTCCATTTCAAATGCTTATACATAACTAAGATCAAAGGGCCTTTACCTGTTGAGTTTTCTGAAACTCAGATTTCACCACTGACTTTTTCACTTTTGTCATTGTATGTAGCTCCAGTGCCTAGCATACAATAGTGCCTGACACATAGTAGGTGTTTGATAAATTATTATAGACCGGCATTCAGAGGTTTTGACTCTCAGATGCATCCGTGAATCTGATCCACTTCTCCTGAAGGGGTTAAACTGTTTTTCAGACACTGGCTGCCTTACTTTGTCACAATATATACTTCTGGATCCCATCCTCATGTTCTTCATCATGGCTGCAATGCTGAGCATGGTCAAGTATAACTCCTATGCAGATAGGTAAGTGAAATGATCTTTGGAGGGATGGGGTCATAAGATGCTTGGCCATTTTGTTCTTTTGAATTTCTTTGAGTTAGAAAAATGCATGTGGGTGAAAGCCTGTTTGCATGCCACTTTACAGATCTATCCTTTTAGCAGCTCCCATATGGGAGCCACATTGTTAAATGTTTGAAAACATTTAATTCAGTGCAGTAAATGTAGTTTGGACTTAAGGGGTTTACTTTATTGCAAACAGTTCTCAAGAGGCTTGCTTGGACAGTTCTAGAACTCATCTAGAAATTCTAATGTTCTTCTCAGACAGGTCTTTGGCTTCCTTTTCCGCCCTGGTATAGCAGAAGGAACCTAATCATCCATCTTAATCAGGACAAAAAAAGGCTAGTACCTAGGCTATTTTAGGCCCATTATTGAGAAGCAACTTCTATTCCTTTTGCTTTCAAACCAATAAAGCTAATCAAGTCTGAATAAAATTGTACCAGCTAGCTCTGGCCTCTTTACATTATTTTAGATGTTCTGTATCTTAGAGGGCTTTCCTTAATTTTCTGTTTGATCTTAACTGAATGGTCATTGATGAGAAGTAAATTTCATTTGAACTTAGGTCATAGTATAAACTCTGTGTTATAGAAAATCCTGCATTTTTATAGAAAAATAGGATTTTTAGAACTGGAAGGATTCTTAGAGACAGTCTAGTCTTATGTTGTTACAGATGTGGAAATATCCTTTCCCCCACTGTTCTTTGCTACAAGGGAATATCCTCTTCTGTTGGTTTTGCAGGCCCTTCTCTGCCTATTGGTGGTTCTGGCTCAGTCTGACAGGAGTTAGTCTTGCTGGTGCTTTAGGGGTCAAGTTTGTTGGCCTCTTTATTGTCCTTCATGTTGGACTGAATACAGTTTCAGACCTTTGGCAGCTTCTGGGAGACCTTAATCTTACAATGGTGAGCAGACAGTTCTTTTTGTAAAACTTTTGTCAGGTGTTTGTTAAGTTCATAAACAGTTGATGAACCAACCAGACCCCCTCCAAAAAAAATCCCAAAACAGGCCTCCTCTGGAACCTCTGTTTAACCCCCTGCAACTTTTGGATGCTTACATATTATGAAAATAGTGGATGACCTATGTATTTTTTCTTGGTGAGTTTTTCTTTACCAGATGTGGATTTCATAAAGTGTATTGATCTTTGTTTTGCAGGTAACTCTGGGAAAACACTTGGCAGCTCGGATTTTGTGCCTCATTGTATTTCCATTTATTCTCTATACTACCCTATTTGCAGTTCATTTCATCATATTGAATAGAAGGTATTGCTAGATTCCCCACATTATACTTGCCTCTAAACTGATCCATAAAGCCCTTCACTCCTGGTTTTGTTGTTATCTGTGATAGATGATCCTCAGGTCAGAGAACAGCATGGTGGATTCGTTGGTGGGAATGGAAGGAGGGATGTGAGGCAGAATAAACTTAACATTGCCTTTTTTCTATTCCATTCCCTGGGTCATCCTTGGGAACAAGAAAGGTCAGTAGTATGGCCAAAAGGAAAATGATAATCTCTTTACAACCAAAGGAACTATGGCCTTTCCCCTGAATCAAGTCCAAAGCTCTCTGTATGTACTTCTTTAAAACAAAGCGAGATGATTTCTAGTGCTGTTGACAGATCAGTCTCCAGTACCACTTGATTTTCCTCTTTGTGTCTTATGGCTATTTTTTCTCCCTCTTTTCTTCCAGTGGCCCTGGTGATGGCTTTTTCAGCTCTGCCTTCCAGTCTCGGCTTTTGGGGAACAACCTTCACAATGCTTCCATTCCAGAACGTAAGCATACTTTGGGCCTTAGAAAGGGTTTCTTTTAAACTGTCCACTGACTAGGATGAATCAGTGGTGAGAATTCCCAAGTTGGTTCGGAAAAGTGTATGATACCAGGTTGACGTACCAAAGATTTCAGAGGTGGGAAGGAAGACTCAGAGAGACCTGGAAAGATTACTTAAAGGGTAGGCTGGGCAGAGGAAACTCAGAAGACTAATTCAATAATAAGATTCTTGAGACAGAAAAATCCCCTCCCACACTGCCCTTCATATCAGTAATGTAAGCTTCAAATCATGTATCATAGACAGTCAATGAAAGGAGTGATCAGTGGAGTCTAATGTGGGCATACTGTCGTTAGTCTGATTAGAATGAATACTGAGGCAAAGCAAATGAGTCTTTGGCAACCTTTAAGGGACTACTTTCACTAGAGAAGTGAATGTGAGCTGAAGAGGCTTAAGGTATATGAGTAAGTGGTGAGAAATTGAAGGCTGTTGGTATAGGCCAGTGACGGAGAACCTCTTAGAGTCAGAGTGCCAGGCCCTGACCCAACCCCGAGCCATGTGCCATGCCCCCCACCCCAGTGAGTGTGAGGTGCCCCCCTTACCCCACACAGGGGAGGGAGGAAGTGCTCCCATTGGGCTGCTGTGTGGAGAGGTGGGTGAAGTGAGGAATGTCCTTAGCCAGTGTAGAGAGGGGGAGGGCAGTGGCCTGAGTGCTCTGCTCCCCTCCTGCTCTGCCACCTGTGAGCTTGTCTCCTGTGAGCCACCCACCTCATCCCCTGTGAACTCCCATGGACTTTGGGGTGGAGGGGCAAGGGATATCAAAAAATGTCATCAGGTGAGGTGGAGGAAGGAGGGGAAAAGCTCTGCCAGAGTCCCTCTGCCTTTCTAATAATGAACTGAGGAAGGGGGGAGGGTGGCCATGTGCCCACAGAGAGTGCTCTGTGTGCTATCTTTGGCATCCATCCCATAGGCTTGCCATCACTGGTATTGACTGTTTTTTCTAGAAGTTTGTTGTGAAAAAAAAAAGGGCAGCAAATGAGAGGTAGAAAGGAGAATAGGAGCAGATAAAGGCTATTTTGCTTTTAGGTATAATGGATATCTGAACATGTCTTTAAATAAAAGAGAAAGTCAATAAAGTCTAAAGATATCAGAAAGAAGGAGAAAAATAGAGAATTTAGGTCATGGGGGAAGTAGAAAATTTAAAGGTATGAGGTTTGGCCATTCAACCTCTGAGATAAATTTTAAGGCAGAGAAGATGGTGTGGTATCTGATCCATCTAGTTTCCCTGCTTTCATCTTGCCACATTTTTCTTTTCTCTTGAGTACCTCTCCTAGAAACAGACCATATATTGGTTTTATGACATGATCTTATACCTCAATAGGGCTCATAAGAAACTGAACTGAAACTACCTTCAAAATTGCCATCTGAGTAAACTTCACCTTTCTTCAAAAATGGAACCAGATTTAGAGCTGAAAGGAAGATCTAGTTTATAGAGAAATGTGCCAACAATATGTTTGGAACAAGGAGAGTTGCCTTCTCTATGTGATTATCATCTGTCTTGGCCAAGAGGAAGATTGTAGGGACAGCTAAGTAGAAAGTGCCAGGCCTGGAGATGGGAGGAATCTGGTTCAAATCTGGCCTTAAGACACTTCCTAGTTGTGTGACCCTAGGCAAGTTGCTTGACTCTATCTGCCTAGTTCTTGTTGTTCTTTCTGTCTTAGAATTGATAAGACAGAAAGTAAGAGTTTTAGAAAGGAAATAAAGTTCACTGATGTATAAGAACAATTGATACTATGACAAAAGGTAAGGGTTAAAAAAAAAGATTGTAGATGTTCTTTAATGGGACAGTCACCATGGACAGAAGATTAAGTGAGCCTAGCAGTGATCTTTCTGTTGTCAGTAGGGCTGCATATGAGTGACTTGTTTCTGTCTTCCACAGATTTAAAGCTTTGGTAAAAATTTCTTAAGAACAAAAAGAAATTCCCCATTAGGTAGAGTTAAATTTATTTATTTTTTTGGTCTGGGAGAAATATGTGTTAATTGAAGTGCCTTAGAATTGATACTTTTGGGGGAAGCTGGGTGGCTCAGTGGATTGAGAGCCAGGCCTACAGACAGGAGGTCCTGGGTTCAAATCTGGCCTCAAACATTTTCTAGCTGTGTGACCCTGGGCAAGTCATTTAACTCTCATTGCCTAGCCCTTACCACTCTTCTCTCTTGGAACCAATACACAATATTGATTCCAAGACAGAAGGTTAGGGTGTTAAAAAAAAAGAAAGAAATGTACTTGCATATATCCATCCTCACTGTTTTTTCAGACTTAGCATATGGATCTGTGATTACAGTGAAGAATCTCCGAATGGCCAGTGGCTACCTTCATTCACATTGGCACCTTTATCCAGAAGGAGTTGGTGCACGCCAGCAACAGGTGAGTGAGTCCTTGAGTACAGGTTTCTCTTTTAGAACTGCTGCTGGCCCTTCATGTTCCTTATTTTGGAGATCTGAGGCCTTTAAGGATCAGTAGTATTCCTGGAATGAAAGATATGAAAGTTACTAGTAACCAGTATTATATTCTAGGTTTCAGAAATAAGTGAGCAGATATTATTTACTGTTACTAGTTATAGACAGTGTGTCTTTGACACTTAGTGTGTCTCTCTAAAAAGATTATGTCATTCAGAGCTTAAAGAGATATGAGAGATTATCTGGTTCAATGCCTTCATTTTATAGAGAAGGAAATTGAAGATCAGGGATTAGAACTGTGACCTTCAAATCCATGGTTCTAATCACTATATTTCATCTATTTCCCAGTAACAATCCTACTCTTCCAACTTCTTCTTTTCTTGGTCAATATGAGGTCCGGTTAGAAATTCATCATAAAATCCATGGATCATATACTTAGAAAGCTGTGGTGGAATCACAATGGCCCATTAGACCTACTCTTAAACTACGAAAATGTTGATGCTGTAATCTCTCTTGCCTTTTTTTCTAAAAGTATGTGTGTGTGTGTGTATGAATGTATGTGTATGAGAGAGTGAGAAAAGAGGAGAGACATAGGGAAAGAGAGAGGGGGGGGGAGAGAGGGAGAGGAGGAGGGGAGAGAGAGAGAGAGAGAGAGAGAGAGAGAGAGAGAGAGAGAGAGAGAGAATATGGAATCAGAGAATGTGAGTTTTGAGTCCTCCCTGTGACCTTGGGAAAGGCACTTTGCCTCTGTAGACCTTGCTTTCTTCATCTGTATAATGAAATGACTGAACCAGATGATCTCCAGATCTCTGCTAGCTATAAATTCTATGATGCTATGACTGGTGCTTTAATCTTCATCATGTCCCCTGGTATAAATCTTCCACTGTGATGCCTCAGGATTCATGACTCAATTGGTAAGAATTCTTTATTTGCTTTGTGATATTGTTTGTACTAGCACTGAGATATTGTCTAATTTATTTACCAGAAGTTTGATTCTGGATTCCCAGGGCACCTATAGCGAAAGCCCTTTTATAATCTGATGCCACAGTTTCCTTTCACAATTTCAGTATTTACAAAATGAGTATGATTATAGTCTTGAAAAATACTTCAAGGTTCTCTATTTCAGTATTCTTTATGTTTTATTACTTCTTTTCTCAGCTTATAGAGTTATGTAAATCTGGGCTATAGGTTGTATTGTTGGTTTGTGCTCTCTGATTCCTAGTCCATAATCCTAATCCTTTGCAAATAATGCCCTGTCACCTTGCCCTTCATCAAGCTTCCATAAAGATGATGTCAGAGATATAGCAGATTCTGACCCCTGACTTATGAACAGAAAATAATCCTTATTTAATGTGCAAAGTAAGAAAAAATGTGCTGTGAAAGGAACTGTTAGAGTTCATATGATAAATTCTCTATTTTGTATGCTTATAGAATCTTTTTAGAGACAAAAGAAGGTACCATGCTTTTATTTAGGCTCCAGATTGGGAGCTGAGATTATACTTTCAGTTCACAGTGTGTCAAGTCACTCACATCTCTGGTTTCAGTTTTCCCATCTAGGTAATGAGGATTGGATTAGATGATATCAGAGGCCCTTTATGGTACTGTCTTGTCCTTGTGCCTTATCTTTTTCAATAAAGATACATATCAGTATTCTTGAATTGAGTACAAACTTAAACTCCATCCTTCTGGCTGTTAGTAAAACTTACTAGCTTCCATTTTGCTTTCTTTCCTCTATACTTAGATGATTTTGGACATTAACCTTCTGCTAGAGGATTTCCTTTTTTATAATTGTTAAAATATTTGTCACGCTGTCATTGTTCTATGATTATAAAATCCAAGTAGGAAGGCACTGAGGAGGTCATCTATTCTAGTCTGTTTTTGAATAAGAATCCCTTTTACAACATTCCAAGTGATCATCCAGTTTATGCTTGAAGATTTACGGTGACTCCTACTTCCTAACTCCCAAGGTAACCCATTCTACCTTTTGGACAATTCTTAGGAAGTTCTTCTTTATATTAAAGCAAAATCTGCCTCTTTGCTACTTCTACCCAAAATAAAATTTGGTTTTGCAAAATGAATCTAATTCCTTTTCTAAATAACAGTACTTTAGATACTTGAAAACAGTTCTTATGCCCTTTCTAGGTCTTGTCCCTGGTTAGGCATTCTAAATGTCTTCCACTGATCTTGGTATGGCATGTTTATGAGTCTCTATGCCCTTCTGGTGATACTTTTCTACATATGTTTCCAGGTGCCCAGAAGTGAATCCATTATTCTACATATGGTCTGCATTAGAATACAATATGATTATCATTTCCCTTAATCTAGATACCAGATTATTGTCTTATTTTGAATTCAGGATTCACTGAAGCCTCAGGTCTCTTTTTTCACATGAATACTGTTCAGCTACATCTCCTGGATCTTATACTCAAACAACCTTTACGAAATTTCAGATTATTAGTTTCTGCCTCTCATTGAAACCTGTTCTGTTCACCAACACATGAACTAGCCTCTCCAGCTTTGTCATTTACAAATTTGATAATCGTGTTATATATGCTTTTGTGTCTAAGTCATTTATAAAAATGTTGAAAAACATTGTCAAGGACTCATTGCTGGGATGTTTAAATGTAGACCTCTTTCTAAGCTGACATTAGTCCATTAATCATAATGAATTCAGAACAGACATCTTTGAGGTTGGTTATTTTAACCAGTTGTGAATCTAGCTAACTGTATTATCATTAGTGCACATCTCTTTGTATTGTCTACAAAGTCATAGTGATAAACTTTGTCAGATATCCTATGTTATTCCACTGATTTAGTAAGACTTTCAAAAAAGGTAAGTGATGTTGGCTTTGTATAACCATGTTAGCTTTTAATCATTACCACTTCTCTTTCTCAGTGTTCACAAAGCATTCTCTTCAGAATACATTTGGGAATGTTGCTAGGAATTGACATCAGGATTACTGGTCTGCAGTTTGGATGATATACCATTTCCCCCATTTTGAATGTCAGGATATTTGCCTCTCTCTGGTCTTGTAACCACTCTTCTCTTCTTTCTGATTTTTCAAAGATTATTGATGATAGCTACTGTATACCAAATGTAGTTCATGTAGTTCATCTGGGCCTGGTGGCTTGAATTAATCTCATTCAACTCTGTGTTCTTTTCTGTCTCCTCCTTTTATTGTCTTGGGTTTCCATTTTCCTGCTAGCCATTTCTCTTGTCCCTTCTAGGCTAAAGATCACTGTCCTTGGGAGTGAAAAAAAGCAAAATGAGAGTTAGCAGAGCTCTTTCTTTACTCAGTTGTCTCATCACTTTCCTAGTTATCCTAAATTATGGTCTGATCTTTTCCTTTTGTCCCTAATGTCCCTAAAAAAGGCCTCACCTTAATTGGAAATCTCTACTTATTCTGAGCTTTAGTATTCTTAATGCCATTTATTCTTTTTTTAAATGTCATTTGTTCTTATAAGATTTCCTGCTACTCTATTGTATTAATTTTCATTAATCTACTCTTGCTTCTGTCTTTTGCACGTAACATTAAAAAAATTCCACCAAATCCATAGCCTAGCATTGCACTTGGGTCTAGCATTGGAACATAATCAATGCTTGTTGAATGAATTAATGGATGAATTCTCCATGTGTCTAACTTAGTGTTTTTGTGAACTTTGTTCTTGAGAGGTCTATTACTTTATTTTTAAAATTATTTATTTTTAACATTCTTTTTAAAAATTTTGAGTTCCAAATTCTCTCCCTCCCTTCAGCTTCTCCTCCACCCACTAAGGAGGCAAGCAATATGATATCAGTTGTATATGTGAAGTCACATAAAACATATTTCCAAATTAACTATGTTGCAAAAAAAGGCTTCTTTCTCCTTGACCTGGAAGCAATGGAACTTGGCTATAATATTCCTGGGAATTTTTATTTTGGGGTTTTTTTAAGAAGGCTGCTGGTGGATGTTTTCAATTTCTGTTTTATAAGTCTCAGATGTTGGGGCAATTTTCCTTAATAATTTCTTAAAATATGATATGTAGGCTTTTTTTTTTGACCATAGCTTTCAGGTAGTTCAATAATTCTTAAATTATCTCGCCTCAACCTGCTTTCTTATCTTTTTTTTTTTAAGCCCTTACTTTCTTAGAATCAATACTGTGTATTGGTTATAAGGCAGAAGAGCAGTAGGGACTAGGCAGTGGTGGATAAGAGGAAGTGTCTGAGGTCAGATTTGAACCCAGGACCTCCCATCTCTAGGCCTGGCTCTCTATTCACTGAACCATTCTAGCTGCCCCTCCTCAGTTTGTTTTCACATTTTCTTCTATTTTTTTCATTCTTTTGATTCTTTTGTTATTTCTTGATGTCTCATAGCATTGTTAGTTTTCACTTGCCCAGTTCTAATTTTTAAAAAAATGATTTTCTTTAGTGAGTTTTTGTGCTTCTTTTATCATCATCATCATTATTATTAGCTTCTTTTTCCATTTGGCCAGTTTTCTCTGTACTTTTTTTTGTGGCTCTTTTTCTAAACTGTCAATTTTCTTTTCATAATTTTCTAATGTCACTCATTTCTTTTTTCAGTTTTTCCTTTACTACTCTTATCTCTTTAACTCATCTAGTAATTCTTGTTGAGTTTATGTTCAATTTGCATTTTTCTTTGTGACTTCATATGTAGTCGTCTTCTGAGTTTGTGTCTTGATTTTTTCCTGTCACCACAGCAATTTTTATGGTCAAGTTCTTTTTTTGTGGTTTTCTCATTTTCTTGGTTTATTTATTTTTTTTTAGTTAACCATTTCTTTTCTTTTAAAAATTTTTATTCAGAATATTTTCCTGTAGTTACATGATTCATGTTCTTTCCCTCCTAAATTCCTCCCCCCTCCCAGAGCTGACAAATAATTCCATTGGGTTATATGTGTAACATTGTTCAAATTTCCATGTTATTCATATTTACAGTAGAGTGATCTTTTAACATCAAAGCTTCAATCATATCTCCATGGAACCACATGATCTATCATATGTTTTTCTTCTGCGTTTCTGCTCCTCTTTCTCTGGATGTGGATAGTGTTCTTTCTTATAAGTTCCTCTGGATTGTCCTGGGTCATTGCATTGCTGCTAGTAGATGTTCAGTTGTGCCATAGTGTATCAATCTCTGTGTACAATGTCGTCCTGGTTCTGCTCCTTTCACTCTGCATCAATTCTTGGAGGTCTTTCCAGTTCCCATGGAATTCCTCCAGTTCATCATTCCTTTGAGCACAATAATATTCCATCACCATCAGATATCACAATTTGTACAGACATTCCCCAATTGATGGACACCCCCTCATTTCCAATTTTTTGCCACCACAAAGAGCACAACTATAAATATTTTTGTACAAATATTTTTCCTTATTTCTTTGGGGTACAAACCCAGCCAGTGGTATGGCTGGATCAAAGGTCAGGCAGTTTTAAAAAACCCATTGCTTATAATTCCAAATTGTCTAGGCCTATTTCTTGACCTTGAAATTTATGTTAAAATTGGACTCTGCTCACCTTGAAGGTGAGGAGGCACTTTCCCAAGTTTTAGGCTTTTTATCTGTGCTGTTTTCAGATCTAGCTCTGGGGGTCTGTAAGTTTTCAGTGCTTCTAGGCTGTTGTTTTCCTGGGAGAGGTATGGTCACTGGTCTACACTCTGATCTTTGCCCAGGAAGGGCCCATGTTCTTCTGCAGCCACAAATATTAATGGTCCCCTGAGCCTTGAAACTGCAATCAAACCCCCTGCTCCCTTGTGGCCAAACACTAGGTCTTCTCTGTGTTCTGATACTGTGACCCGAACTGCATATGGACAATGGAGTTGCCAAAAAGCACCTGATCCTGTGGCCAGTGTCAACTCAGGGTCCTCTATAATCTCTTTCAGGTCAGTTGTTCAATCCCCTTACTGTAGTTACATGATTCATGTTCTTTCCCTCCTAAATTCCTCCCCCCTCCCAGAGCTGACAAATAATTCCATTGGGTTATATGTGTAACATTGTTCAAATTTCCATGTTATTCATATTTACATGAGAGCTCCTTGAAGTGGTTACTGCAACTGCTGTTATCGATACCATAGCCCCCACCCTGCTATCACAGACCTTTCCTGCTGACCTCATTAAGTTGTCTTAAGATGCTGGAAAAATATCTCACCTGGAGCTTTTATTGCCTATGCTGTTCCAGAATTTTATTTGATGCAGTATTTTAAAGAGATTTGGAGAAGAAGATTTGAAAAGTTCAGCTGGGTTTACTCAGCCATCTTAGCTTCACTCCCTATCTAATTCTTTTCAAGTCAGTTTTCCTTGTGGAATTTTGTGCTATTTGATTCTACTTAACCTTTCCCTAAAATTCATTCTTCTGAAATAAGGTTGTTGTATTGATCTATGCTTGGCAGTCCCCTCCTTATTTTTCACAAACACTAAGATGACTTGGTCATTGCATCTCAGTCTACTTTCACAGCTGTTTTTTCTTTATTGGTCTAAGCCATATCCAGAACAGTCACTTTTTTGATTGCTTTGTCCACCTTTAAAAAAAAGTCCCCCAAACCTTACCTTCTGTCTCAGAATCCGTACCATGTGTTGGTTAAAGGCCAGAAGAGTGGTAAGAACTAAGCAATGGGGGTTAAGTGATTTGCCCAGAGTCACACAATTAGGAAGTGTCTGAGGTCAGACTTGAGCCCGGTACTTACCATCTCTAGGCCTGGTTCTCACTTCACTGAGCTACCAGGCTGCCCCACTTCATCTACCTTTTAAAGAATTATGTTCTTCTTAAGGCATGTCAAGGGTTTATTAGTTGCTCTGAATTTAACAGATAAAAGACCATTTCCACTTTCCCCCCCAGCAGGTGGCTGCATAGTTAAAGTCCCTCATTACCACTATAACATTCCTCTCTGCTAGGCATGTGATTTCCTCCTGGAACTGACCATCTAGTTCCTCCTCCTGGCTGTCATAATATTGCTTCTGTTTTGCTTTATTTTGTTCTATGATTTTTACCATGCTTCCCAACAATGATTCATTAATTTCCTTTAGGAATATTATTATAGCTATTCAATAGTACTCCACTGTCCCCCTTCATTTGTTCCATTTGAATAAAGTATACTTTTATTTCTATTTTTGAGCCATATAATCTACCAAGGTATATTGAGTAAATTCAACCTATGAGGTTGAATTTACTTCTTTGCATTAAGGATTTTTGCCACTCATATTTGTTGCTTTTGTACATGGATGTCCTCAACCATGAACTTATCTTTTTGAATATTATCTCTTATGAATCATTAGACATCTTCAGTGATATTTTTATTTCTACTATTCTTTGTGGTATTTGGTTTAGTGGAAATCTGTGACCCATTTTCTTCCTGTCCCTACTTCCCATTCCTTTTTCATTTTAAAGCCCTCTTAATTAAAGCTACAGGTTCCCAATTATATTTAATATATAAATGAGGAACAATATCTTGAATAAACACTCATAATTAAACAAAATAAAACTAAAGAAATTAAAATACACCAACAAAATGATTCTGCTGTGTTCTCTTCCAAGCCTTCTGAAGTTCCACTATCTTTTAAAGAAAATATAGTAATAGTTATCACTCTGGTTCTGCTGATCTCAATGCCTCATGTGACCCTTTATATATATGCATGTGAGGATACACATATACTTAATATTTTATTGATGCCTTTTGTTTTTATGCTAGTCACTTTTATTCCACCCATCAGAGAACACAGAAAAACCAAAGGAAGCATTGACCAAGTTGGATAGAATGTACTGTCTACTTCCTTCCTACTGAAAGTAGGGAAATGCTTGCTATCTGCTCTCTATAACCAACATAGGTTAGGCAAATATATTATTTCTAGTTCTTATTTGATGTGCTGTATCCTGGCCAAGAGGTATCATTCCTGTTCTCTTCCAGAATTCCAAATCCCATTTTCTAATACCATCTTCTTAACTATCACTCATATCCATCTTTCTCTTTGGAAATGTTTTCAATCAACAGCAGTGATGAAGACAGCACTTATGTTTCTAAGGAATTCAGTTTACTGTCCAGGACATCATTATCTTTAGAGAAGCATTTAGGTTCTTTATGATAATATCATCTGAGCCCATGTGAATCATCAGAAGATTGGGTATTAGCTGCCATGTTTGACAAGTATGTTGGGTACTGTATTACTTATAAGTGGTCATGATTTCTCCCCTAAGAAGCTCAAAATTAAAATGACAAGCATAGAGATGACTGAATATAAGTAGACAAATCAAAGCAGACACAAGAGAAAAGACTTTAAAAGCCAGTGGAAGTAAAGGGGCATCTTATTCATGTTTACTATTTCTCTTCTTGAGATATGACAACTTTATACCTGGAGGTGATTTTAGATTTTTATTTATGATTTTAGAAACTCTTAATGTGTAGGCATGTGGCTAGAAGGGATGATTCATCAGGGATGATATGGGTTTATTTTTTTCCTCTTAGGTGACTGCCTATCAGCACAAGGACTATAATAACCTGTGGATTGTAAAGAAACACAATGCTAACACAGGTAAGCAGAAATGAGGATGTTGGGGGGAGAGGAACTGATACCTATCTAAGTCATTAAGTAACATGAATCCTTAATTTATGCTCCTCCTGGTCCCTAAAAGGGAGGGCACTTCTATGTGGAGGAATTCAGTATAGTCATGGTCTGAATCTTCATTAATGTATTTTTTAAAAATGAAATTGGGGAATAAGGGTAAGGCATGGACTTAAACATATAAGAATATATAACATAAGAATGTTGTTGTTCAGTCATTTCAGGCCATGTCCAATTCTTAGTGATCTCATTTGGAATTTTCTGGTACAGATACTGGAGTGGTTGGTTTGCCATTTCCTTCTCCAGGTTATTTGACAGATGAGGAAACTGAAACAAACAGGATTAAATGACTTGCCCAGAGTCACACAGTAAGTTTCTGAGGCCAGATTTGAACTCAGGAAGAGAAGGTTTCCTAGCTCCAGGCCAGGCTTTCTATCTTCTGTGCCACCTAGTTGCTCAGAACATTGGAATAACATATTCTTATATGTGTAAGTCCTTGCTTCCCTTGTTCTCCAATTTCAGTATTGGATGCTTAGCCAAGAACTCAAGGGTGACACCAGCATGGAACACATAGCAGCTGCCTTCATTTCTTTTGTGGAGTCCACTAAAATTCCACATCCCAGCATACAGTGTAGCCCAAAGTGTCATAGCAAGATGGCCATCTTTCTTAATTAGAATATGCCTGTCGGCTACAATTCTGAGGATCTGACAGCCATGTAATATGGCAGCATTTGGCTGGGCCTATCATTTAGGGCCTCATTCTGGTTTCCCTCCTTGTGTTCTCGTTCCCTGGTGTGAGCCAAGCTGATGGGCTCCTACTCAGGAGGGATTCTGAATTACAGAGGGCTCAGGTGTTTCCAACAAACCTCACATCCAAATCTTCTTATCTTTAGACAGACAGATTGCTACCTGTAGGTTGTGCCTTCTGCTGACGTGGTGCAGAGGACAATAGTCACCTTCTGTTCACCTTCCTATATTTTTGCTGGTTATTTTGCTCTACCATCTGTTTTGATTTCTCATATTAAGGTGACCTGGCTTAGGTTGCTGCTAGATAAACTAATCAGTTCTTTACAGACAAGATTACTGTGGTTCACTTTAATCCTTTTGTTTGTTTCTTTCCTCATCCCTTTTCATCATGGCTTCTAGCCCAATTTCTTGTAAAAATGTAACTTGTAAAATTATTCTGACTGCCTCTGTCTTAACCAATAACAAATAATGAATCCATTACCCAGGAACTTTGTCAATTTCTTTCCCTATAGATGGCCAAATATATGATTGAATTTGATTAAGTCTTTTGTTTTTAATGTAATTTAGAATAATGGGATAATATGAATGACTTTTTTTTTAAATTAATCATTTACCTTCTGTCTTAGAATTGATTCTAAGTATTGATTCCAAGGCAGAAGCATGGTAAAGGCTAGGCAACGTGGCTTGCCAATAGGCACAAAGCTAGGAATTTCTGGGGCTATATTTGAACCCAGAACCCCCGCCCCCCTTTCCAGGCTTTATGTTGTAAAAATTAAAATTAAACCTCAATAATAAAAATTATATATTTTAAGGGATTTATTAATGATCATTAGAAGTCAAGGAATAAAGAAGATACAAAATAAAGACCACATGCCCATGGCTGATTAGCCATTTCAAAACTCCCACCTTACTGCTGCCACATGCTTGCTACAAACCACAAAGAGAGTGGGATCCTCCACATCCCCGCCTTATATCCCCTGTCTACCGGAAGTATGTAATGACAGGAAGTCAGTGGACTCCCTGGAAATGTAGTTCTTTTTTAGGGTAACAGATTTTCAATTATACAATGTTCTCTATCCACTGAGCCACCCAGCTGCTCTAATATGAATGACATTTAAGATGGGTAGGCCTCATAGTTTTGTTTGTAGTAGTAGGATGAGGTAAAAGGGAAAATAAAAACTTTGGACCCCTTGAAATTTACATTGACATGATTAATTGGATGATAATAGTGATCCATTGTGCTGATTCAACTACCTTATCTTTTCAGTTAGAAAATAGGAGAACCCAGCTATTAACAGAAAGCTATGGGCCTACTCAGATGCAGAGAGCCTGGTATTCTAGAATGTCTTTGTGTTCTTCTTTTTTGCTAGTATACGTTGATAAAAATGAGCTTTCTCTTTCAAAATAAATCATTTAAGCACGTGATATTTTACTTATAATAATTACCCTAATTTTTGGAAAGACCATTATAGGTATGAATATCTCTGGAATTGGGCTTTCTGATTAATTCTCTAGAGATTTGTATGAATGCTTATGTATGTGTGTGTGTGTGTGTGTGTGTGTGTGTGTGTGTGTGTGTGTGTGTGTGTGTGTGTGTTAGGACTATTTTTAGTCAATAGATTTACTTCCAAGTCTGACCTTGGTCTTTTTCCAAAGCATTAGTATTTCAAGAGTATTCCTAGTTCTTCATTTCCTGGTAAAGAAACTTTGAAAGGTCCATTATGCCTTGCTTTGATCACTGTAAATTCCTTTCTACACTGTCACCTATTTTAGATCCTTACTGGCTATGGCCTCCAGATTATAACAAAAGTTGGCTTTCACTCTTCTCTTCATGATTTCACTCCTAGGAAACGGCATATCAGAGACCAGATAATCACTGGTAAAATTTTCAAGGTCTGATATTTGGCTTTTGGAAAAAGAGCTGAACTCTTAGTCATGGGCATGGAGCTGATTCTTCAAAGGGGTGGTGTTCATTATTTAATTATTCCTAATTTGTGATGTGAGACAATATTTATTTCTCCTTGGCAGATCCTCTAGACCCTTCTTTCCCAGTAGAGTTTGTGAAACATGGGGACATCATTCGGCTGGAACACAAAGAGTAAGGATATTCAAGAATGAAAGTGTTTGAAGATTAGGGAGGAGGGTTTTATTGTCAGAAGATACACATATATAAAGACTTGGTAAATGGAGATGAGAGACCTCATGGGGTAGACACTCAAGCCTTTTCCTAACTAGACTGAATTTAGGTTGGGGAGCAAGGAGCTGCCTTGTTTAGAGCATACAGTTAGTATAATTTTATTAGGATCAGATAAAGGTACCAACATTTTCTGTCTCAAATGTTTCTTTAAAAACAGGCCCATACTAGTAGTCCTGGTGATGGGGGCAGGAGTGGACAGAGTAAGGGGACTATCTCTCATGAGAAAGAGATTCATACTTGTTTCCAAGTATGTATTTGGATTAAGTTTTCTTTTGGGGGCATTTGTAACACATTGTAAGTGTTCTCCTGGGTCAAGTAGGGTACTCTAAGCAATTGGGGTTAAGTGACTCATTCAAAATCACATAAACTAGGAAATTTTTGAGGCGGATTTGAACCCAGGTCCTCCTGTCTCTAAGCCTGATTATCAATTCACTGAGGTGCCTTGCTATCCCCACCCAAGATAACAGTTTTTTGTTTTTTTGTTTTTTAAAAGAGTTTCATCTCCTCTTCTAAAACACTCTCTTGTGGTCAGATAAGATAACTTTAAGAGGACCATTTAATGCACCTTTTTAGTGGACCTGGTAGTACTTCTAACAGGGCCCCATACCCTTTCTCTGAATATCTCAAAATGAGCTGTCATTTCTCAAAATAGATGTTCAAAATGACCCTATTAGTATAGCTGTTCTCCCAGGTGTATGGATCACAACCCGTCTGTATCTGCGTGTTTTGAGCAACTCTTGTCTGTGTCCTCCCAGAAGATTCTTATAGGAATAAGATGAATAATAAGAATAATTATTATAACAATATAAGAAGAATATGTAATATTAAGAACAATGAATGAATGAATGAATAAGACAAAGAGTACTTTGTTATATCCCTTCTCTCATTTGAATCTCACAACTCTAGAAAGTACCTGAGAACAGGTATTGCTTTCCCCATTTTACAGGAAATCTCAGAGAGACAAAATGCTTTGTCATTGGTTATATATATAATTTCCAGAGACCAGATTTAAACCTACAGTCTTTCTGGTGCCAAGCCCATCACTTTCCACTATACTATAGTTGCTTTAGTACTTTTTACCATTTGGCCCAGGCTGCCAAATAATTTGGGTTCTTTTGTTCTTATTTGGATGTTAGTTGAGTGATATATTGGATTTAGTAGTTCATATTCTAGCCTTTCCTGATGGCCCTTTCTGAGCTGTCATTTCTTGAGACCTACTTGGTACTGTGGCACAGTTGAGGAGAGAAATTGCATTTGTCTTCAAGTCACAAAATTCTAGAGGTGGGAGGATATTAGATGTCATCTAATCCAGACCCTTCTCTTCAGAGATAAGGAAACTATAATCCAGAGGGTAAAGCTCAAGGTTATACAGCTTGTATGGCAAGTTTGGGATCAGAGCCATAGATAGTATTTTCTTATTTTTTTAAATACCTTCTATCTTAGAATTGATACTAAGTTTCAGTTCCAAGGCAAGAAGTATAAAGGCTAGGCAATGGTGGTTAAATGACTTGCCCAGGGTCACACAATTAAGAAGTATCTGAGGTCAGACTTGAACCCAAGACCTCTCAGTTTCTAAGCCTACAGAGCCACCTAACTGCCCCCTTGAGCCATAGTATTTTGACTTCTTTTCTTGGTGTTTTCTAACTCCATCATATTTATTGCCTGTCTTCCTTTACATGATGCAAACACTCCTTTCTTTTGAATTCTAGGACTTCTCGAAACCTACACAGTCATCAGCATGAGGCCCCAATGACACGGAAGCACTATCAGGTCACCGGCTATGGCGTAGTAAGTAAACAGCCAAAGTGATGAGCAGGTTGTAAAAAGCAGTAGAGACTGGCTTATTGCCATTTTGGCAGGACATGTCATCCTCAGAACCTCAGAATGTCCCCAAGGCTTTGGGGACTGAGTTAAGACTCATTTAACATTTGGAAGATTTTTGGCTTTGCTTACTGTGGGAAAGGCAGTCTGTAAAAACCTATCTGTCCCCATCCCAACCCTATCATAATATTTATATGTTCCATTTGGTACTGAAGTTTAATAAATGTCAAAAGATATTAATTGGATTTCATCAGCCATAATGAATCAAATTTGACTTATAAGCCAAGGGTCCAAAGTGAAAGAAGGCCCCCAGATGTCCTATTTATAAGTACAGATATAGTTGAATATAAGTACATATGTCGATAGTCCTCTTGTTATCTCCCAATACACATTCACTGACCTTTTTGATCACCTTTAAAGTGAAGAACTATCTAAATCTTTTGGGATTACCTTGAAGGTCAATGTGACTGTTAATCACTGCCAAGGCTTCAGAGATCTCAAAAGGATCCTGGTTTCTTGTGCCTAGCCAAGTGTCTTTCCCAGTCCCTATTTTCTCTTACCAATGAAAAAATCACTCATTTTAATTTGAAGTCACCAACGAATGAGAATTGTATAGTTTTCTCTTAATCTTTTGGGCTTCCCCTGAGCAGAACTAGGCAAATCTTAATTCCTAAATAGCAGTATACAGGCCAAGCCCTTTTTTTTTTCTGTATTCTTCCTGGCTCAAAGCAGTGAGCAACCAGATGGCTAAGATAATGGATTTAAATGACCCAAATCAGTTCCTGCTGGCTCAGGGCATAGCATCGAGGTTGGTGGCTTGAGGATAACATCAAGTGTCTAGAGTCTAGACTATAGTTCTGTGAAATGAGGAAATTAGATTCCTAGGTTCAAAGGAATAAATTATATTGTTTGTTTGTAATACATACTATATATTGAATGGATGAAACTACACTCCAACCCCAACTTTTAAAAGACTAATGCCAATTTACTTCACCCTTTGTCTTAATAGCATAGTTATTGATGATTGAGAGGTTTCTGTTTATGTCATCCCTTTTGGTCATTTGTCTCTTTAAAGTCCTTTACCTTCATGTGAGCTTTTCCCTTGATTTATGTGGCAGAATGGGACAGGGGATTCAAATGATTTCTGGAGGATTGAGGTGATGAATAGGAAATCTGAGAACCGGATCAAGGTCCTGAGGAGTCAAATTCGATTCATTCATCTGGCCACAGGCTGTGTCTTGGGCTCCTCTGGGAAGACATTACCGAAATGGTAAGTCAATGAGGTCTTGGATTTTCTCATCTAATATTTATTTTTTATTTCCTTACCTTATTGTATGGAGAGTACTTTTACTTGTTTGCTCCCAGTCCAGTGCTCAACTCTATATTATTTCCTTCAATGACGGATGGAAGTAAAAAGCTGGGGTCAGATAAGTAAGGAGTGCAAAGTTCATTGGCCAGATATTGCTGTCTTAATGAATAGTGTGGCCTGGCAGGTCTAAAAGCTCATGGATCTTCTGACTTGGCATCACATCCTCTCTGAAATGGTAATGTGGGACTCACAGGATAGTTGTTGAATATAATTTTTGGAGATTAGGAGAATTATCCCCAGATTAAAGGATAAAAGATGGTAGATACAGAAGAGTTTCCCAATTTGGTCAGGTCTCAGTGTTCTAAGAAACATATCTGAACACCTTTCACAGGGGCTGGGAGCAGCTGGAAGTGACCTGCACTCCGTATCTGAAGGAGACCCCAAATTCTGTCTGGAATGTAGAGGACCACATCAATCCAAAATGTGAGTAAGATCCATCTCTGGTGAGACTATGACATGCTTGTCTCCCCCTTTAACTGGAAAAGAAAAAAAAATCACAAACTTTGACTGGACCCTTTTCTTTATTTCGCATACCATCTTATTGCTCTTTTTTTCCTCTCAGTTCAGTTTTTTTAGACACAAAGACCATACCAATGACTCCTTTTCTTCCGCACTTATATCCTTTTAAATCCTATGCAGTTTGGTTTCATCTCCATTATGACGCTGAAATATTCTCGCTGAAGCCACCATGATCTTTTCTCATCATTTGTGACCTTTTTTTTTGGCTACATTTTATACTATTGGGTCACCTCCCTGAAACTTTCTTCTGAGCTTCTGGAATCCTATACTTGTTTATCCTGCTTCTCTGACATTCTGCCCCTGTCTTCTTAACTGGTTTCTCTTCCTTATGGCTAAATTTCTGTGAAGGCCAAAGGCCTGACCCTCTTGTTACTCTTAAAATTCATTCCCAAGCCTCAACTCTCCACACCTGATTACCCCCAGTCTGCTTACATATTTCTACTGGAATGTCCCACTGCTATCTCAAATTCAGAACTTGTTAACAGCCCCATCAGATACTCCTAAGCCTGTATCTTCTGAAGTGGTCTTTGTTCCTCTGTCTATTTACTTCACTTTCTTCCACAACTATATCATCCAGTCCTTGTGGCTGGTTGACTCTTTCTTAAAGCTTTCCCAAATCATTATCTTGATTCAGACCCACATCAGCTCATAACTGGTTTATGGTAGTAGCTTCCTTTATGGTTATCTCGCCTCCAGTCTCTTTTCTTCCAGCCATTCAGCATAACACATCCAGACTGATTTTCTTAAATTAAGCTATAAACGAAAGTTTGACTAAATCATAATTATCTAAGGGTTGGTAAATTTCGTGCCAGCCACCGCGGTCATACGATTAACCCAAATTAACAAGCCTCCGGCGTAAAGCGTGTTCAAACAAAATACTAATAATAAAGTTAATACTTAACTAAGTTGTAACACACTCCAGTTAATACTAAGATAAACTATTAAAATAACTTTAATAAAGCTGATACACGAAAACTAAGGTACAAACTGGGATTAGATACCCCACTATGCTTAGTCATAAACCAAAGTAGTTAGATAACAAAACTACTCGCCAGAGAACTACTAGCTACTGCTTAAAACTCAAAGGACTTGGCGGTGCCCTAAACCCACCTAGAGGAGCCTGTTCTATAATCGATAAACCCCGATACACCCAACCCCATCTTGCCAATACAGCCTATATACCGCCATCGTCAGCCCACCTTAAAAAAGATACAAAGTAAGCAAAATTATTTTTTCATAAAAACGTTAGGTCAAGGTGTAGCATATGATAGGGAAAGAAATGGGCTACATTATCTAGCTTAGATTACACGAATCACACTATGAAATTTAATGTGCCTGAAGGAGGATTTAGTAGTAAATTAAGAATAGAGTGCTTAATTGAATTAGGCAATAGGGCGCTCACACACCGCCCGTCACCCTCCTCAACCCAACCTACAAAAATACTTAATAATCTATCTAAGTAAAGAGGAGAAAAGTCGTAACACGGTAAGTGTACTGGAAAGTGCACTTGGAATATCAAAATGTGGCTTAACTACTAAAGCATTTAGCTTACACCTAAAAGATTTCAGTTAATTCTGACCATTTTGAGCTAATTATAGCTCTAACAATCTTCAAACAAACTATTTATACACTTATATTTAAAACATTTTAATTACCCTAGTATAGGAGATAGAACAGAAACATAATGAAGCAATAACAATAGTACCGTAAGGGAAAAATGAAAGATAGATTGATAGCATAAAAAAGCAAAGATTAAACCTTGTACCTTTTGCATAATGATTTAGCCAGTCAACATAGGCAAAAAGAATTTAAGCCTAGAACCCCGAAATTAAGTGAGCTACTATAGAACAGTTATTTATGAACTTACTCCTCTATGTGGCAAAATAGTGAGAAGATTTTATAGTAGAAGTGAAAAACCTATCGAACTTAATGATAGCTGGTTATCCAAAATACGAATTTTAGTTCAACCTTAAGTTTAACACAAAGCATATAATATCAAAGCATATCTTAGACTTAATAGTTAATCAAATGGGGGACATCTCATTTGATAAAGTGGACAAACTTCATAAGAGGGTAATGACTTATTTTAATCCCATCGTAGGCCTAAAAGCAGCCACCAATTAAGAAAGCGTTAAAGCTCAAACATAGAATTTTATTTAATACTGTAAAATTATCAAAACCCCTATAACAATATTGGATGATTCTATTAAACTATAGAAGACATAATGCTAAAATCAGTAATAAGAACTAATTCTCCTTGCATAAGCCTAAGTTAGCCAACGGATTACCCACTAACACCTAACAAATACAATATCTTTAATTAACAACCAGTGAATTACCCCAATAATTGTTAACCCAACACAGGCATGCACTACTAAAGGACAGATTAAAAAGAATAAAAGGAACTCGGCAAACCAAAACCCCGCCTGTTTACCAAAAACATCACCTCTAGCATTTCAAGTATTAGAGGCACTGCCTGCCCAGTGAATTAATTTTAACGGCCGCGGTATCCTGACCGTGCAAAGGTAGCATAATCACTTGTCTCCTAAATAGAGACTTGTATGAATGGCAAAACGAGGGTTTAACTGTCTCTTTTTCTCAATCAATGAAATTGACCTACCCGTGCAGAGGCGGGTATAACTATATAAGACGAGAAGACCCTGTGGAGCTTAAAATTACAACTTAAATTAATTTATATTATACCCTAAGGGATTAATCTTACAAAACTTTTTAAGCTGAATTTTTGGTTGGGGTGACCTCGGAGCACAAGCAACCCTCCGAATGACATAACTAAGACCAACACATCTAAGTGCAACCTAAGCCAGTAATTGACCCAAAACTTGATCAACGGAACAAGTTACCCCAGGGATAACAGCGCAATCCTATTTAAGAGCCCATATCGACAATTAGGGTTTACGACCTCAATGTTGGATCAGGACTTTTTTTAAGTTTTCAGTTTATGTTCGCCCTGTCACTACTCTGCTCAGGTTCCCTACTGAGTTCTAAACCTGCCATCAATTCTTCTATCTCTGCTTCTTGACATGAACCCACTGTCCCTTTTCTCCCTGCTTTTGTTCATGGTGTTCTTCCTACTCCTGGACTCCTCTCTTTTTCCACATCTTATCCTTTTTTTTTTTGAGACCCTACTCAATTCAACTTCTCTCATGAAGTCTTCTCTGTCTACCCCTATCCCAGATCATTGTTTCTCTTGCTTTGAATTTCATTAGCATATATATTTTAATATTGTTCAGTTGCCAATATGTAACGTTGTCTTGAATCTACCTATGTTCTTGTTTGCTTTTTTTTTTAACCCTTATCTTTCATCTTTAAATTAATACTATGTATTTGTCCCAAGGCAAGGGCTAGGCAATGGAAATTAAATGATTTACTGGGTCACACAGCTAGGAAGTGTCTGAGGCTAGATTTGAACCCAGGACCTCCCATCTCCAGGCTTGGCTCTCTATCCACTGAGACACCTATATGGTCCCTGCCTTTTTTTTTTTAACCCTTACCTTCCATCTGGGAATCAATATTGTGTATTGGTTCCAAGGCAGAAGAGTGGTAAGGGCTAGGCAATGGGGGTTAAGTGACTTGCCCAGGGTCACACAGCTGGGAAGTGTCTGAGGCCAGATTTGAACCTAGGATCTCCCATCTCTAGGCCTGGTTCTCAATCCACTGAGTTGCCCAGATGCCCCACCCCTTTTTTAAAGTTAAAATTGTTTTTGATATCTTTTGTGACCACATTGCTTTCATTTAAAGTACTTTTCTCTTACTCAATAAGCCATCTCTTGCAGCAAGTAATAAGGAGAGGAAAAAATGCAGTTCAGCAAATCCACTTACACATCAACTAAGTCTTATGTGATATTCACAAATGAGAAAATATTCTCAGAGGGCTAAATAATTCACCTAGGGTCACTTAGCTAGTAAGTAAAGCAGTACTTGAACCTAGGTATTCCTAACTCCACTTCTAATACCTTATCTACTATGCCTTGTTAACTCTTCTTTGGGACCAAGCTTGATCACTGAAATAAATAACATTTAGTTTCATTTTTTCTCTGTTATTTCCATTTTTTTAAAAATAGATGGCAAAGTTTTTGAGGTCCCAGACTTCATCCTAGTGAATCGCATCCATTTTCTTTGTATTTCCCGAAGGCCTAGAAGAGTGCTTTCTACAAAGTGTTTATTAAATACTGAATGAATTAATGAAGGAAAATAGTCTTTTGCCAAATTTCAGATTGGGAAATGTGCAAATAATGAGACTAAATATTTGTTGGTATTTAGTTGTTAGGCTTTGGAATCCTCATCTCTGCTTTTTATAATTAACTTTAACCCCAGGTAATAAATATCTCAAGAAAGTTGTGACCAGACCTTCTTGATAGAAATGCATTTGCAGTAAATAGTCTGAATGTGCCAAGAGAAAACAGTCTTATGTGTCTTTTTTCTTCCCTTTGCTCTCTGTTCAGTGCCAAATATCAGCTTGGATGTCCTGAAGCCCAGTTTTACTGAGATCCTACTGGAGTCCCACATGGTTATGATCCGGGTAAGGTGACCCAATTTTCATTTAGGTGACATCCCATGGAACTGATCCAAGAATCTGGAGAGTACATACATTTGGGTTATTTATCAGGGAGCATGGTAGAGACATCTACTTCCCCTTTAAGAATAACTTCAAAAGAATCCTTCTTGAGCTTTGGAAGCAACTTAGTGATATAGAAAAAGCACTGGACTTATTCAGAAGTCCTGTGTTTGATTCTTAATTCTGCCACTTACTGTATTACTTAAACTCTCTGAGCCTGTTTTCTCATCTATAAAATGCGGCTAATGATACCCCCTCTACCTACTTCAGAGGATTGTTTAAATAAAACAAATTAATGTTTATAGAAAGTACTTTGTAAATTGTACTGTAGAAGTATGTAAGGGTAGTACTATTATTTTTAGGGTCCTTTCTTTATCATCCCATCATAGATAAGAGATTGCTTCTAAACTCATTTATTTGGGGAGGATTCCTTGGACATTTTGTCTGATGGATTTTACCAGAAAGGACTTTGTGATCAACTTTTAATCTCAATAAACATTATAAGTAGATTTGGCTCAAGTTTAAAAAACAGCCTCTTACTGTGTTAAGTGGTGGCCAAGATGACCTTGTGAGATCCCTGGGTCACTTCTAGTTAGAGTCCTTGCTTATACTAGCCCTGTGTCAGGGTTCTGTAATCAGTCTTACTCAAGGAATCTTCCATTCAGTGCCTCCTTCCAGATTGGTTGCAGAGGTTTTAAGATTAAGTCTACAAACTTTTTTTACATTCTTTTGCCATTATCCTAGAGGTAGAGATAAGGGAGAAAAGTGATTTTTTTTTTCATATAAAATTTACGTGAGGTAGAGTAAAAGAAGTAAAAAGATTCCAAAGGGAATGAATGATCCATACAATAGGAACCACCAAAAAGACGCTGTTCCCCACAGTAGTAAAGTAAAGGCTCTACAGCTAGGCTATTGGAGACAAACTTAGATCCTGAGGTTCATTATAGACCTCATAACTCTTTAAGTATGAAGAAGCAACCTATAAAGATGTATAACTATGATCAGCATAGAGATTTTCTCTTGTCATTTAAATTAAATTCATTAAAGTAATCTAGGTTTCTTGCAGGAAGTAGAGTGACCCGTATACCTATAAAACAACTAAGCTTGCTGCATATATGGGCCTGATCCATCTCTGACAGAAACCTATAAGTTTTGGGGTCTGTATTAGATCAATCAGAAGTTATCAGCTTCTGCCATCAGTGGCTCCAGTGGGCCCATACTGGATCATTCTCATTTGGGTGCTCACAGTGAAGGGGAAGTTGTTGGTTTGGTAATCTGGCAACCATTCTGGACTCAGGAGGAACAATCTAACCACTCCACACTCCTGTGAGATAATAAAAAACAGATCCTGGGACAATCCCATAAGATTGTCTCTGATCTAGGTACTGGGGAGTTAGTTGGAGCCCCAATATATTCTGAGTGACTTGGCTGTTCTCATTTCATTCTGTTCCCTTTTGGTCAATAGCATTGAACTTCTTTGCATTCTCAATGACTAGTTAGTGGGCAAATCTTGTTTACATGCCCTCCTATTGATGGAAAAGTCTTAGAAATAGCTTAAGCAAAAACATCTCAGTTTATCCTGGAAATCCAAGGTGAATTTAGCATTGATCATTTTAGCTAAAGGAAAGCTCTCATTGTTTATTGTAGATGCCCATGGTAACTCCTAGCAAAGGGCCAATTTCTTTTTACAAAGATATGCTTATTAAACATTCTTGGCCTCTGAATTAAAAGATATTGGGCTTTCTAGATGATTGGGATGCCAAGAACTAAGTAAACATCATCCTGCTCTGTGTTTGAAATTGATTGATGCTGGCCTCCCAGGAGAACTATGAAGTAATTTCTCCCTTACACCATTAATTTCCTCATCACAATGCTTTTAGCCTAAAATTCCCTTAGTAAAGAGAAATGTGGCACAAACCCATGAGAAATATGCTCTGTTTTTCTTAGTTCCTATTTCCTTTGGGTATACAGAATCTGAATAGAAAGTAATTAATGGATAGTCTATTTGAAAGTAATAACTAGGAAATTGTTGTGAGAATTTAACACTATCCTGAACCCCCTTTCTTTTTCTTGGTACCCTAAAAACAGCCTTGGATTTTAAAGGGAAAGTTTTAGGTTGAGTTCAAAAATAGCCCTTTCTCTGAACCCCACCCTTTGATTGAATTAAGGACAAAGGCTGATGCTTATCTATCGAAAAATTATTTAAGATAAGGGGAATGCCTGGGCACTCTGGGGGGACGCCAGAGGACTAGTGGCTCTCTGGCGCCCTGAGTCTGGAAAGGAAGTACGGCTGTTTGGCTAGGTTTAGAAAGTAAGATGGTGTTCTTGGGAATGGCTCTCCAGACTGGTGGAGGTTAGGTAAGGGTCTGGCCAGCCATGTGTGGCAAGAGGCCTTTTCTTTCTCTGACCTACTTTTAAAATTTATTTAATAAATATTTTTAAGAGACAATTTTAAGAGACAATTTCCAGAGAATTTTAATCTTAATATTGTCATCAGCCTGTTGTAGGAGCAAAGAGACTTATCCTTTTCTGTATAGACAGATGAGATCAGGTTCTTAGCCCTGACAAACAACCTACACTGTTCACGAGACTTAGTGCTGCTGTTACTCCAACAGTCCCACCTTTCTCTGCCCTCATCCCCATTTTTTGTTGTTTCCTTCCTGCAGGGGAATAGTGGTCTCAAACCCAAGGAAAACGAAGTCACTTCCAAGCCTTGGCATTGGCCTATCAACTATCAGGTAAGAAGATGAAGCCATGTGAAATTTAAGGAATTAGAGGAAATCCATGAAAATCTAGGGAGGACAGCTAATAGATGGCCTTGGGTAGGGCTGAGAGGCAAGGGGCTGAGTTTCTCTTACCCACTTTGTAAAAATTATAATTCTATCTTAATAATAAAAATATTATAGTTTGGGAAGTTTATTAAAGATCATTAGAAATCAAGGAATAAAGAGGATAAAAAATAAAAACCACATGCCAATGGCTGGTTAGCCATTTTCAAAATTCCCACTCACCACCATTACTGCTGATTCTACATCAGACAGGGGGAGCCTCAAAACCCACTCCCTTTATCCTCTGTCAATAGGAAGTACATAATGACAGGAAGTCAGTGGGCTCTTGGGATATGTAGTTCTTTTTTAGGGTAACAGATTTTCAATTATACAACTTGTCATACTCAGAGGAGTTAATGTGGAATTTGGTTACCCTGAGTCAGGATCTGCTGTCTATAAAGCAGAGTTTTCTGCAGAGTTCGAAGGATGATTGAGATCATGTGTGGAAAATTCTTTTTTTTTTCCCCATTTGAATTAGTTTATTTAGTCAATTTAGAACATTATTCCTTGGTTACAATAATCATATTATTTCCCTCCCTCCTCTCCACCCACCATTCCCACAGCCAATGCACAATTTCATTGGGTATTACTTGTGTCCTTGATCAGAACCTATTTCTATGTTGTTTACACTAGGATGTTCATTTAGAGTCTACATCTTCAACCACATCCCTTTGACCCATGTATTCAAGCAGCTGTTTTTCTTCTGTGTTTCTACTCCCACAGTGTTTCCTCTGAATGTGGATAGTTTTCTTTCTCATAAATCCCTCCGAGTTGTTCAGGATCACTGCATTACCACTAATGGAGAAGTCCATTACATTCAATTGCACCACAGTGTATCAGTCTCTGTGTACAATTTTCTCTTGGTTCTGCTCCTCTCGCTCTGATGTGTGGAAAATTCTGAAAACTCCTTTTCACAACATTCTTGCATAAACACTTTGGTCTTTACCCCTTCTAGGGCCTTCGTTTCTCTGGAGTTAATGAGACTGACTTTCGGGTCTATTTGCTTGGAAATCCAGTAAGTGCTTTGCTATGAATTTTGCTCTTTGATATTTGTTTCTGTGGCTCTGCCTTTCTTTCATCCCATCCTTTTCATATTTCCACACAGGTCATCTGGTGGTTGAATCTGGTAAGCCTTGGCCTTTATCTTTTCCTGGGAAGCATCATTACTGTGTCTCTACAGAGGGGAATTCAACTCACCACAGAAATGAAAGGTGAGGTTCTCCAAGCATTTCTTTTAGTAATTTGGCAGAAGGGTAAGTACCTGTTTACTAAAACCAGGATTTACCTGCCAGGCACATGTTCTGCCTTCCCCCCAATCTCCATATGCCCTTGGCTCCAATCCCCTGCTTCATCCCTCTGGTGGGATAGAAAGGAGTTGCTATGGCAGCTTGTATTTTCCAAATGTTGTGCTGCCACCTGTCATTGGAGACATTCAGTTTGTGGAAGAAAGCAAGGGCAGGCATCTAGGCATAGACTTCCTTTCACCTCACCAGGTTTTTTCTCTTCCCAACTACAGGTTGGCTTCCCATTCCAGGGAGCCATGCTCTCTCATTGTGTATTTCAAGTAATGGACATTCTAGGAGCTGGAGAGAGGAGAGAATGAGAGTATTTCCAGCCTCTGGCTTAATAGAACTGTGAATCTTTTAGGAAAAAATCTGACTGTTTCCCTATTAGAAATCTGCACCATAATTAGTGATAAATGACTTTAGGAAAACCCCCTCTTTTTTGTGACTTAACCTCCATGAACTAAAGCAAAAACAAATAAATAGAAACCCCAAATAAACAAGGACAACAACCTCAGTGTTCTCTACCAGTAGCTCTAAAGATCTGTGGTTTCTGCCTAGACTCCCAGCTTACTCATTCTTCCTTAATATGGCTTGGCCCCAAGGCAAAATAGTTGAATCTGAGCTTCCTATTTGAGTTGTACTTGTGTCCCAAGGTCTCTGCCAGGTGCTGCTGCATGGAGGAGGGCAGGTCCTACTGGGTTGGCTGCTCCATTATTTGCCTTTCTTCCTGATGGGCCGGGTGCTCTACTTCCATCACTACTTTCCAGCCATGCTTTTCTCCAGCATGTTGACAGGTGTGTATTGAAGAGCCTAGCAGGACAGAAAGAACTTCTTTTGGCCTGATCCAGGAGACATCAGGGAGGGAATAGCAGTAGAAAACTGGTACTTCCAAGTGGGGTGGAAGTATCATAGGGAGGAGGAATTGGGAGGTGGAAGGGTGTGGTAGTAGGAGGGGAAGAATGGAATTGGATCTCTTGATCCTCTGACTTAAGATAAAGAGACTAGGTTTTAATATGAGAAAAGGTGAGGAAATTTAGGCATCAACTCTTCTAGGTCTTACATGGGCTGAATCTTGATGGTAAGTGGTTGGATTTTCCCCCTCCTTCTTTAGGGATCCTGTGGGATACAGTCTTCAGGTTCTGTGCCTGCTATCTGCAATCTTTTTCTCTGATTAACTGGATGCATATATTTGGGATCTCTTTTCTGATCCTGGGAATTGCCTATAGGTGAGTATATATAACCCTAACCCTGATGCTAGGGAATGAGGGTTGTTCTCTAAGAAATGTTCTGATTTGATATGTTTAACTCTTGATTTTTTTCCTTCAGCTTCCTCTTAATCCCTTCTCTGGGCTTTGTTTATGTTAGTTCTCTTTTATTAATTCAGTTTGTACCTAGGGCTGTGATGGCGAACCTATTACATGTGTGTGACACATGTAGCCAGTTTCGATGACATGCGGCCACATGCAGCCACATGCAGAGAAGTATGGGGCCACATGCCAAGAAGGACATTTTTTTTTAAACCCTTACCTTCTGTCTTGGAGTCAATAGGCAGAAGAGCGGTAAGGGCTAGGCAATGGGGGTCAAGTGACTTGCCCAGGGTCACACAGCTGGAAAGTGTCTGAGGCCAAATTTGAACCCAGGACCTCCCATCTCTAGGCCTGGCTCTCAATCCACTGAGCTACCCAGCTGCCCCCGAAGGACATTTTTTTATCGAAAAAAACCCACCTGAATTATGCTTGATTTTTTTGATGAATTTTGACACACTAAGCTCAAAAGGTTGCCCATCACTGATCTAGGGAATACTGTGGTCTATATAACACATATAGAAATATGTGGTAGTCACAAGGGAATAGAGATAATTGTGGGATAAGAAAGTTTAAAGACTGCTCGACATTAGGAACCAGATTGCAAATTTTTAGTTTTCTCCTTAGAAGAGTCATGTTTATAATTCTCAGTCTGCCTTTCTGACTCTCATGCACTTTTTCCTCAATCTTTTCCCTTAGCTTCTACCTCTTCCATCCTCTGTCTTATGGAATGGTTGGTCCTCTGGCTCAGGACCCTCAGAGTCCAATGGCAGGGTTAAAGTGGTTGGAAACATGGGAGTTTTAGAACCAGAGAAACCAGCCCCAAAGGATCCAGGAACTGCATGCAGGAATGATCAAAAAGAACCAGTTCTTCTGGGATGGCAGCTATGGACGCAGCTTCTTTAGAAGATCCTTAGAAGACTCTTGTACATCCAGGAGGAACCCACCCAAGGAGAGAAACCCTTGGAATAATTTCAGCCAGAGGCCTTGTGAGTCAGAGGCTCCATCTTCAACTCCAGTAGCTTTTGCCATCAATAGTTTTTAGTTGGGGATATTTAAGATTTATTTAATTCTAATATATTTAAGGTATATTAGAACTCCTCTTAGCCCCATTTGCCTAGAATTTGCGCTATATGTGAACATTCATGGGAACAAATAACGAGGGCAAAAGAAGAGGAGGGGTGGGTGCTTGCACTCGAATATTTGTGTGTGAGTATGTGTGTATACCTATGTATATTTTCAGGGGAGCATATATGATGCATTTGTCTTTACACCTGTGAAACACAGCCCAAGTAGACAACTGAAAGTTGTAAGTGTTTAGGAACAAAAATAGTTCATTGTTAGTCGCCTATTCTCATTTTTTTTTACACTGGATTTTTATTTGGTTTTGTTCTCTGCTGGGGGATAAGATGATATGTGAGTATGACCTGAGTCTGGGACCCAGGCAGTTCTTCAAAAGGTTGCTGACCAGAGAAAGAGTCTCTATAATTTAGCACCTCTGCCCTGACTTTGGGCTTTGCCCAGGCAGAAAAGATGGGAATTGTCTAAATTGTGTTTTCCTTGTTTCTGCAAACCAGATAAGAGTCCAGAAGACAAGGGCATTCCCCATCCTAGTTGCACTTCTATCAGTCCTGACTGGAATTGGACTGCCATTTGGAAAGTCTTCAGTGGCAGCTTGGTCCTTGATTTCTTGCCTGGTACTGTGACATGAACCTTGTGGGCCCAGGGAATGAGGGGGCTCGTGTGCTTGCTGTCTGCCATTTTAGCCCCAATCCTTGGCCCTTTGAGAATATCAAGCATTGCCAGATTGGTGAGAAATACTGATTGCCATCCTTGGCTGCACTCCCCTCTCAAAGCCCTTTTTGGCTGAAGATCACTTCCATCTGTCCTCTCCTGTCCTCTTTCTGCTACAGAAAGTCTGGCAAATGGAAGGCATGGATAGAAGTCATGCTCTTCTCACAGCTGAGAGGGAGGACTCTTAGTTCATCTCCTTGTCAATTGTTATAGACGAGGAAAGTGGGAGAGAGAGAGCTTTATTTGAAATTTGAACCAGAGAAATACCTTGGACATTCTCCAACCAAGTATATGGGAGAGTAAAAGGAGTGCTGGGTCCATGTTCCCATCACCTGCTGATTTCTCCTTGTCTTGGCTTCTTCACATTATTTTTCACATAGCTTTCACTCAACCTGGATGCCTTCATCTTTCTGGCACTGTTTCATCCAACTCTTCCTATCTTCAAAGAGTACAGAATACTTCTATCCATCATGATCCAGAAGGCACTTTCCCCCCAGAGACCTGTTACAGTTTTCTTTGTCTCTGTCTTTGATGGTCCAAAGCAAGAAATTTGGTCTACTCCTCCTTCTCCCCACCCCCCATTTCCCCACAGTGATAGGGAACAAGACAGCCTCTGGGCTAGTACCAAACCAAATCAGTCTCTAGTATAGTCTGTCAGATTCTGCACTTTCCAAGCATTACTCAATATGCCTCCCTTCAATCTTGGGCACAGTTTAATGCCTCCATGTTTAAACATGAGCCTCTGCCACACTCCATTGCCACCTCTCCTCCTCTCCCCAGGCAACTCCACTGACTGATGGGGTCATGGGCTCTTTGGAACATCATTGGGAGGTGGTTGCCATGGAGATAGGGAAGAGGTCCTAGGGACTGGCTGTGCTGCCTAGGGGAGGGAGGGGGGTGAGGTTGTGGGCCATGCAGGGGCCTCTTGGTGGTTCAGACTGACTGTCATTAATTCTAATAGAGGAAATGTAGCAATGTCAAAATCGAGGCAGGTTGGCTAATTAGATCTGGTGCCTGATAACCTCTCCCTCTGAGTGGCTTCGACTCTCCATACTTCCCCCAGCAGGAAGCGCTGCATGTGTGCCCTGAGCCTGGGTTGCTTAGTTAATTGCATTTGTTGAAGGGAAAGAGAATGGAGATGGCACCACCTCTTTCCCTTTTCCCCCCAGCCTCAGGGAAGTCTGATTTCTTATGAGCCAAGTATTGGTACCCACTGTGCCTCTTATTTGGAAGCAAGAAGCAGTATGTGGGGAATTATCTAGCCCCTGGGTTCATAGAAAAGGATATTGCCTGCTATGGGGCCTAATAAGAAAGTATTCCCTGTCCTTCGTTAAAGCCATTGTACTATATATATATACACAGCCCTGGCAACCAGAAAGACTTGGGGGATAGGGTCTCATTAGGTACGGAGCAGTAATTTCTGACTTGGAAAATAAATGAACAGCCTAAAAGTATTCCAAATCAGTACACTTTGCTTCTCTTTTCTGCTCTCCCAGCCTTCCATGGATTTCAGTGAGTTTTGAGCTGCTAGTAAGACTTAGAACTCTTTAGAGTTGATGGTTGCATCTGATTTGAAAGCAGAATATTCTTCTCAACCTCCCCCATCCTCTCACCTTTTCCAAGTGAGTATAATAAGGCACTGGCCCAAGGTAAGCCTCTCAATGTTTGAGAAAGAACAGAAGGAGCATGGGTAAACCCATAGTACCCAGATGTGTTTTTTACTCACACCATTAGGATAACAATTGGGTTCCTCTGTGTTCCATAGACACAGGGATTCTATTTTGGGGATTTACTCCAAGGCCCAGGCTAGAATTCCAAGGTTTTCATTTCCTTCCTTGATTTCTCAGATAAAATGTTTTGTTCCTAGGAAAGTTTTGGGTATGTAAGGCAGAAGTATGATTACTTGGGACCCATGTCTGTGAGTGACCATGACGAGGGTGGCTTGCCTGTCCTTTCTCCCCGATTTATTGTTGCTGAGAGGGAAGCATATGTCTGCCACAACACTCTGTTTTCCAAAGGCAGGAATTACAGAAGTTCCCCAATCTTGCTCTCATTTTCTGGATTCCTGTGAGAAGACATGTTGATATATCTTCAAGGACTGGAGTTTTGCTACTTGGGTTGGAGATCAAAGTGTCTGACTCTCTGAATTTGAATTTGGAACATTCTATCTAGTTTTTAAAAAGAGAATATCAACAAAAACATATTTCCCTTAAATTTGAGGGGAATGAGAGGGAGATGGCTCTCTTTCAGTCAAACTCTGGGTGACTCCTTAGGTTTGACACTATGCTTTGTAAAAAGGGGTTCTAAGAGAATATCAGAGGCTAATTTGGCCATTTGGTTTTGTAATAAACAGCTATTGTTTCGAATACATGTTGTTCTACTGTACTTATTTCTGTCTAACTTATTCTCTTGGCCACAGAAATAGGGAGAATGTAACCAGTGGTGATAGTCTGTTCCATTTTGTTGCCTCTCTCAGGCTGAAAATATAGCTTCTGACATTACCCAAGAATTTGAAAGCTGTCTCACTGAAGGCTTAGGATGTGAAGTGAGTTCACCTCAGAAGGAAGTTACACATTGTTGAGTTCTTTCTACCTTTTGTACTTTTCTAAGAATGAGAGGAGGAAGGGAATAAACAAGAAATACTTTACCATTCTCTCTAGCAGCTCAACATTTCTCCCTCTCAAACCCAGAAAAGGCATAAGAAGTACAGGTAACTCTCAGAAGTCACCAAGCCA